>NW_027274904.1:0-76272 GCF_030028105.1 Mobula birostris
ACTGTCCAATACTGACCCCTCCCTCAGTAGTATCCAACACTACCCCCTTCATCAGTACTGTCCAACACCACCCCCTCACTCAGTACTGTCCAACACTGATCCCTCCCTCAGCACTGTCCAACACCACCCCCTCCCTCAGTACTGCCCAACACTGACCCCTCCCTCAGTACAGTCCAACACCACCCCCTTCCTCAGTACTGTCCAACACCAGCCCTTCCCTCAGTACTGTCCAACACTGACCTCTCCCTAAGTGCTGTCCAACACCACCCCCTCCCTTGATACTGTCCAACACTGACCCCTCCCTCAGTACTGTCCAACACCGACCCCTCCCTCAGTACTGTCCAACACCACCACCTCCCTCAGCACTGTCCAACAACATCCCCGCCCTCAGTACTGTCCAACACCGATACCTCCCTCAGTACTGTCCAACAGTGACCCCTCCCTCAGTACAGTCCAATGCCACCCTCTCCCTCAGTACTGTCCAACACTGACACCTCCCTCAGTATTGTCCAACACCACCCCCTTCCTCAGTACTGTCCAACACCACCCCTTCCCTCAGTACTGTCCAACACTGACCTCTCCCTCAGTACTGTCCATCACCACCACCTCCCTCAGTACTGTCCAACACTGACCTCTCCCTCAGTACTGTCCAACACCACCCCCTCCCTCAGTACTGTCGAACACCACCCCTTTCCTCAGTACTGTCCAATACTGACCCCTCCCTCAGTACTGTCCAACACCACCCCTTCCCTCAGTACTGTCCAACACCACCCCCTCCCTCAGTACTGTCCAACACTGACCTCTCCGTCTGTACTGTCCAACACCACTCCCTCCCTCAGTACTTTCCAACACTGACCCCTCCCTCAGTGCTGTCCAATTCCACCCCCACCCTCAGTACTGTCCAACACCACCACCTCCCTCAGTACTGACCAACACCACCCCCTCCCTCAGTACTGTCCAACACCGATCCCTTCCTCGGTACTGTTCAACACTGACCCCTCCCTCGGTACTGTCCAACACTGACCCCTCCCTCAGTACTGTCCAACACCTCACCCTCCCTCAGTACGGTCCAACACCGACCCCTCCCTCAGTACTGTCCAAAACCACCACTTCCCTCAGTACTGTCCAACACCACCCCCTCCCTCAGTACTGTCCAACACCGATCCCTCCCTCAGTATTGTCAACACCGATCCCTCCCTCGGTACTGTCCAACAGCGATCCCTCCCTCGGTACCGTCCAATGCTGACCCCTCCCTCAGTACTGTCCAACACCACCCCCTCCCATAGTACTGTCCAACACTAACCCCTCCCTCACTACTGTCCAACACCACCCCCTCCCTCAGTACTGTCCAAACTGACCGGTCCCTCAGTGCTGTCCAACACTGACCTCTCCCTCAGTACTATACAACACCACCCCCTCCCTCAGTACTGTCCAACACTGACCTCTCCCTCAGTAATGTCCAACACTGACCTCTCCCTAAGTAATGTCCAACAGTGACCTCTACCTCAGTACTGTCCAACATCACACACTTCCTCAGTACTGTCCAACACCACCTCTTCCCTCAATACTATCCAACACCACTCCCTCCCTCAGTACTGTCCAACACTGACCCCTCCCTCAGTACTGTCCAACACCATCCCCTTCCTCAGTACTCTCCAACACTGACCCCTCCATCAGTACTGTCCAATTCCACACCCTTCCTCAGTACTGTCTTCACCAACACCTCCCGCAGTACTGTCCAACACCACCCCTTCCCTCAGTACTATCCAACACAGACCCCTCCCACGGTACTGTCCAACACTGACCCCTCCGTCAATACTGTCCAACACCACCCCTTCCCACAGTACTGTCCAACACCACCCCCTCCCTTATTACTATCCAACACCACCCCTTTCCTCAGTACTGTCCAACGCTGACCCCTCCCTCAGTACTGTCCAACACCACACCCTGCCTCAATACTGTCCAACACCACCCCTTCCCTCAGTAGTGTCCAACACCACCCCCTCCCTCAGTACCCTCCAACACTGACCTCTCACTCAGTACAGTCCAACACCACCCCCTTCCTCAGTACAGTCCAACACCACCCCTTCCCTCAGTACTGTCCAATACCAAAAATTCCCTCAGTACTGTCCAACACTGAACCCTCCCAGGGTACTGTCCAACACTGACCCCTCCGTCAGTACTGTCCAACACCACCCCTTCCCTCAGTACTGTCCAACATTGACCCCTCCCTCAGTACTGTCCAACACCACCCCCTTCCTCAGTACTGTCCAACACATTCCTTCCCTCAGTACTGTCCAACACCCCCTCAGTACTGTCCAACACTGACCTCTCCCTCAGTACTGTCCAACCCCACCCCATCCCTCAGTACTATCCAACACTAATTCCTCCCTCAGTACTGTCCAACACTGACCCCTTCCTCAGTACTGTCCAACACCAACACCTCCCTCAGTACTGTCCAAATCCACCACCTCCCTCAGTACTGTCCAAGAACACCCCCGCAACTCAGCACTGTCCAACACTGACCCCTCCCTCAGTAATGTCCAACACTGACCTCTCCCTCAGTACTATCCAACACCACCCCTCCCTCAGTACTGTCCAACACTGACCCCTCCCTCAGTATTGTCCATCAGCGAACCCTCCCTTGGTACTGTCCAAAACTGATCTCTTCCTCTGTTCTGTCCAACACTGACCCCTCCCTCACAACTGTCCAACACCACCCCCTCCCTCAGTACTGTGAAACACTGACACCCCCGCAGTACTGTCCAACACTACCCCCTCTCTCAGTACTGTCCAACACTGACCCGTCCCTCAGTACTGTCCAACACCACCCCCTTCCTCAGTACTGTCCAACACCACCCCTTCCCTCAGTACTGTCCAACACTGACCTCTCCCTAAGTGCTGTCCAACACCACCCCCTCCCTTGATACTGTCCAACACTGACCCCTCCCTCAGTACTGTCCAACACCGACCCCTCCCTCAGTACTGTCCAACACCAACACCTCCCTCAGCACTGTCCAACAACATCCCCGCCCTCAGTACTGTCCAACACCGATACCTCCCTCAGTACTGTCCAACAGTGACCCCTCCCTCAGTACAGTCCAATGCCACCCTCTCCCTCAGTACTGTCCAACACTGACACCTCCCTCAGTACTGTCCAACACCACCCCTTCCCTCAGTACTGTCCAACACTGACCTCTCCCTCAGTACTGTCCATCACCACCACCTCCCTCAGTACTGTCCAACACTGACCTCTCCCTCAGTACTGTCCAACACCACCCCCTCCCTCAGTACTGTCGAACACCACCCCTTTCCTCAGTACTGTCCAATACTGACCCCTCCCTCAGTACTGTCCAACACCACCCCTTCCCTCAGTACTGTCCAACACCACCCCCTCCCTCAGTACTGTCCAACACTGACCTCTCCGTCTGTACTGTCCAACACCACTCCCTCCCTCAGTACTTTCCAACACTGACCCCTCCCTCAGTGCTGTCCAATTCCACCCCCACCCTCAGTACTGTCCAACACCACCACCTCCCTCAGTACTGACCAACACCACCCCCTCCCTCAGTACTGTCCAACACCGATCCCTTCCTCGGTACTGTTCAACACTGACCCCTCCCTCGGTACTGTCCAACACTGACCCCTCCCTCAGTACTGTCCAACACCTCACCCTCCCTCAGTACGGTCCAACACCGACCCCTCCCTCAGTACTGTCCAAAACCACCACTTCCCTCAGTACTGTCCAACACCACCCCCTCCCTCAGTACTGTCCAACACCGATCCCTCCCTCAGTATTGTCAACACCGATCCCTCCCTCGGTACTGTCCAACAGCGATCCCTCCCTCGGTACCGTCCAATGCTGACCCCTCCCTCAGTACTGTCCAACACCACCCCCTCCCATAGTACTGTCCAACACTAACCCCTCCCTCACTACTGTCCAACACCACCCCCTCCCTCAGTACTGTCCAAACTGACCGGTCCCTCAGTGCTGTCCAACACTGACCTCTCCCTCAGTACTATACAACACCACCCCCTCCCTCAGTACTGTCCAACACTGACCTCTCCCTCAGTAATGTCCAACACTGACCTCTCCCTAAGTAATGTCCAACAGTGACCTCTACCTCAGTACTGTCCAACATCACACACTTCCTCAGTACTGTCCAACACCACCTCTTCCCTCAATACTATCCAACACCACTCCCTCCCTCAGTACTGTCCAACACTGACCCCTCCCTCAGTACTGTCCAACACCACCCCCTTCCTCAGTACTCTCCAACACTGACCCCTCCATCAGTACTGTCCAATTCCACACCCTTCCTCAGTACTGTCTTCACCAACACCTCCCGCAGTACTGTCCAACACCACCCCTTCCCTCAGTACTATCCAACACAGACCCCTCCCACGGTACTGTCCAACACTGACCCCTCCGTCAATACTGTCCAACACCACCCCTTCCCACAGTACTGTCCAACACCACCCCCTCCCTTATTACTATCCAACACCACCCCTTTCCTCAGTACTGTCCAACGCTGACCCCTCCCTCAGTACTGTCCAACACCACACCCTGCCTCAATACTGTCCAACACCACCCCTTCCCTCAGTAGTGTCCAACACCACCCCCTCCCTCAGTACCCTCCAACACTGACCTCTCACTCAGTACAGTCCAACACCACCCCCTTCCTCAGTACAGTCCAACACCACCCCTTCCCTCAGTACTGTCCAATACCAAAAATTCCCTCAGTACTGTCCAACACTGAACCCTCCCAGGGTACTGTCCAACACTGACCCCTCCGTCAGTACTGTCCAACACCACCCCTTCCCTCAGTACTGTCCAACACTGACCCCTCCCTCAGTACTGTCCAACACCACCCCCTTCCTCAGTACTGTCCAACACATTCCTTCCCTCAGTACTGTCCAACACCCCCTCAGTACTGTCCAACACTGACCTCTCCCTCAGTACTGTCCAACCCCACCCCATCCCTCAGTACTATCCAACACTAATTCCTCCCTCAGTACTGTCCAACACTGACCCCTTCCTCAGTACTGTCCAACACCAACACCTCCCTCAGTACTGTCCAAATCCACCACCTCCCTCAGTACTGTCCAAGAACACCCCCGCAACTCAGCACTGTCCAACACTGACCCCTCCCTCAGTAATGTCCAACACTGACCTCTCCCTCAGTACTATCCAACACCACCCCTCCCTCAGTACTGTCCAACACTGACCCCTCCCTCAGTATTGTCCATCAGCGAACCCTCCCTTGGTACTGTCCAAAACTGATCTCTTCCTCTGTTCTGTCCAACACTGACCCCTCCCTCACAACTGTCCAACACCACCCCCTCCCTCAGTACTGTGAAACACTGACACCCCCGCAGTACTGTCCAACACTACCCCCTCTCTCAGTACTGTCCAACACTGACCCGTCCCTCAGTACTGTCCAACACCACCCCCTTCCTCAGTACTGTCCAACACCACCCCTTCCCTCAGTACTGTCCAACACCACCCCCTCCCTCAGTACTGTCCAACACTGACCTCTCCGTCTGTACTGTCCAACACCACTCCCTCCCTCAGTACTTTCCAACACTGACCCCTCCCTCAGTGCTGTCCAATTCCACCCCCACCCTCAGTACTGTCCAACACCACCACCTCCCTCAGTACTGACCAACACCACCCCCTCCCTCAGTACTGTCCAACACCGATCCCTTCCTCGGTACTGTTCAACACTGACCCCTCCCTCGGTACTGTCCAACACTGACCCCTCCCTCAGTACTGTCCAACACCTCACCCTCCCTCAGTACGGTACAACACCGACCCCTCCCTCAGTACTGTCCAACACCACCCCCTCCCTCAGTACTGTCCAACACCGATCCCTCCCTCAGTATTGTCAACACTGATCCCTCCCTCGGTACTGTCCAACAGCGATCCCTCCCTCGGTACCGTCCAATGCTGACCCCTCCCTCAGTACTGTCCAACACCACCCCCTCCCATAGTACTGTCCAACACTAACCCCTCCCTCACTACTGTCCAACACCACCCCCTCCCTCAGTACTGTCCAAACTGACCGGTCCCTCAGTGCTGTCCAACACTGACCTCTCCCTCAGTACTATACAACACCACCCCCTCCCTCAGTACTGTCCAACACTGACCTCACCCTCAGTACTGTCCAACACTGACCTCTCCCTAAGTAATGTCCAACAGTGACCTCTACCTCAGTACTGTCCAACATCACACACTTCCTCAGTACTGTCCAACACCACCTCTTCCCTCAATACTATCCAACACCACTCCCTCCCTCAGTACTGTCCAACACTGACCCCTCCCTCAGTACTGTCCAACACCATCTCCTTCCTCAGTACTCTCCAACACTGACCCCTCCATCAGTACTGTCCAATTCCACACCCTTCCTCAGTACTGTCTTCACCAACACCTCCCGCAGTACTGTCCAACACCACCCCTTCCCTCAGTACTATCCAACACAGACCCCTCCCACGGTACTGTCCAACACTGACCCCTCCGTCAATACTGTCCAACACCACCCCTTCCCACAGTACTGTCCAACACCACCCCCTCCCTTATTACTATCCAAGACCACCCCTTTCCTCAGTACTGTCCAACGCTGACCCCTCCCTCAGTACTGTCCAACACTGACCTCTCCCGCAGTACTGTCCAACACCACCCCTTCCCTCAGTACTATCCAACACAGACCCCTCCCACGGTACTGTCCAACACTGACCCCTCCGTCAATACTGTCCAACACCACCCCTTCCCACAGTACTGTCCAACACCACCCCCTCCCTTATTACTATCCAACACCACCCCTTTCCTCAGTACTGTCCAACGCTGACCCCTCCTTCAGTACTGTCCAACACCACACCCTGCCTCAATACTGTCCAACACCACCCCTTCCCTCAGTAGTGTCCAACACCACCCCCTCCCTCAGTACCCTCCAACACTGACCTCTCACTCAGTACAGTCCAACACCACCCCCTTCCTCAGTACAGTCCAACACCACCCCTTCCCTCAGTACTGTCCAATACCAAAAATTCCCTCAGTACTGTCCAACACTGAACCCTCCCAGGGTACTGTCCAACACTGTCCCCTCCGTCAGTACTGTCCAACACCACCCCTTCCCTCAGTACTGTCCAACACTGACCCCTCCCTCAGTACTGTCCAACACCACCCCCTTCCTCAGTACTGTCCAACACATTCCTTCCCTCAGTACTGTCCAACACCCCCTCAGTACTGTCCAACACTGACCTCTCCCTCAGTACTGTCCAACCCCACCCCATCCCTCAGTACTATCCAACACTAATTCCTCCCTCAGTACTGTCCAACACTGACCCCTTCCTCAGTACTGTCCAACACCAACACCTCCCTCAGTACTGTCCAAATCCACCACCTCCCTCAGTACTGTCCAAGAACACCCCCGCAACTCAGCACTGTCCAACACTGACCCCTCCCTCAGTAATGTCCAACACTGACCTCTCCCTCAGTACTATCCAACACCACCCCTCCCTCAGTACTGTCCAACACTGACCCCTCCCTCAGTATTGTCCATCAGCGAACCCTCCCTTGGTACTGTCCAAAACTGATCTCTTCCTCTGTTCTGTCCAACACTGACCCCTCCCTCACAACTGTCCAACACCACCCCCTCCCTCAGTACTGTGAAACACTGACACCCCCGCAGTACTGTCCAACACTACCCCCTCTCTCAGTACTGTCCAACACTGACCCGTCCCTCAGTACTGTCCAACACCACCCCCTTCCTCAGTACTGTCCAACACCACCCCTTCCCTCACTACTGTCCAACACCACCCCCTCCCTCAGTACTGTCCAACACCACCCCTTCCCTCAGTACTGTCCAACATCACCTCCTCCCCCCTCAGTACTGTCCAACACTGAGCTCTCTCTCAGTACTGTCCAACACCACCCCTTCCCTCAGTGCTGTCTAACACTGACCCCTCCCTCAGTACTGTCCAGCACCACCCCCTTCCTCAGTACTGTCCAACCCATTCCTTCCCTCAGTACTGTCGAACCCCCCCTCAGTACTGTCCAACACTGACCTCTCCCTCAGTATTGTCAAACCCCACGCCCTCCCTTAGTAATATCCAACACTGACCCCTCCCTCAGTACTGTGCAACACTGACCCCTTCCTCAGTACTGTCCAACACCACCACCTCCCTCAGTGCTGTCCAAGAACACCCCCGCCACTCAGCACTGTCCAACACTGACCCGTCCCTCAGTAATGTCCAACACTGACCTCTCCCTCAGTACTGTCCAACACCACCCCTCCCTCAGTACTGTCCAACACTGACCCCTCCCTCAGTATTGTCCATCAGCGAACCCTCCGTTGGTACTGTCCAAAACTGATCCCTCCCTCTGTTCTGTCCAACACTGACAGCTCCCTCACAACTGTCCAACATCACCCCCTCCCTCAGTACTGTCCAACACCGATCCCTCCCTCGGTACTGTCCAACAGCGATCCCTCCCTCGGTACCGTCCAATGCTGACCCCTCCCTCAGTACTGTCCAACACCACCCCCTCCCATAGTACTGTCCAACACTAACCCCTCCCTCACTACTGTCCAACACCACCCCCTCCCTCAGTACTGTCCAAACTGACCGGTCCCTCAGTGCTGTCCAACACTGACCTCTCCCTCAGTACTATACAACACCACCCCCTCCCTCAGTACTGTCCAACACTGACCTCTCCCTCAGTAATGTCCAACACTGACCTCTCCCTAAGTAATGTCCAACAGTGACCTCTACCTCAGTACTGTCCAACATCACACACTTCCTCAGTACTGTCCAACACCACCTCTTCCCTCAATACTATCCAACACCACTCCCTCCCTCAGTACTGTCCAACACTGACCCCTCCCTCAGTACTGTCCAACACCACCCCCTTCCTCAGTACTCTCCAACACTGACCCCTCCATCAGTACTGTCCAATTCCACACCCTTCCTCAGTACTGTCTTCACCAACACCTCCCGCAGTACTGTCCAACACCACCCCTTCCCTCAGTACTATCCAACACAGACCCCTCCCACGGTACTGTCCAACACTGACCCCTCCGTCAATACTGTCCAACACCACCCCTTCCCACAGTACTGTCCAACACCACCCCCACCCTTATTACTATCCAACACCACCCCTTTCCTCAGTACTGTCCAACGCTGACCCCTCCCTCAGTACTGTCCAACACCACACCCTGCCTCAATACTGTCCAACACCACCCCTTCCCTCAGTAGTGTCCAACACCACCCCCTCCCTCAGTACCCTCCAACACTGACCTCTCACTCAGTACAGTCCAACACCACCCCCTTCCTCAGTACAGTCCAACACCACCCCTTCCCTCAGTACTGTCCAATACCAAAAATTCCCTCAGTACTGTCCAACACTGAACCCTCCCAGGGTACTGTCCAACACTGACCCCTCCCTCAGTACTGTCCAACACCACCCCCTTCCTCAGTACTGTCCAACACATTCCTTCCCTCAGTACTGTCCAACACCCCCTCAGTACTGTCCAACACTGACCTCTCCCTCAGTACTGTCCAACCCCACCCCATCCCTCAGTACTATCCAACACTAATTCCTCCCTCAGTACTGTCCAACACTGACCCCTTCCTCAGTACTGTCCAACACCAACACCTCCCTCAGTACTGTCCAAATCCACCACCTCCCTCAGTACTGTCCAAGAACACCCCCGCAACTCAGCACTGTCCAACACTGACCCCTCCCTCAGTAATGTCCAACACTGACCTCTCCCTCAGTACTATCCAACACCACCCCTCCCTCAGTACTGTCCAACACTGACCCCTCCCTCAGTATTGTCCATCAGCGAACCCTCCCTTGGTACTGTCCAAAACTGATCTCTTCCTCTGTTCTGTCCAACACTGACCCCTCCCTCACAACTGTCCAACACCACCCCCTCCCTCAGTACTGTGAAACACTGACACCCCCGCAGTACTGTCCAACACTACCCCCTCTCTCAGTACTGTCCAACACTGACCCGTCCCTCAGTACTGTCCAACACCACCCCCTTCCTCAGTACTGTCCAACACCACCCCTTCCCTCACTACTGTCCAACACCAGCCCGTCCCACAGTACTGTCCAACACTGACCCCTCCCTCAGTACTGTCCAAAACCACCCCCTCCCTCAGTACTGTCCAACACTGACCCCTCCCTCAGTACTGTCCAACACCACACCCTTCCTCAGTACTATCCAACACCAACCCTTACCTCACTACTGTCCAACACCACCTCCTCCCTTAGTACTGTCCAACACTGACCTCTCCCTCAGTACTGTCCAACACCACCCCCTCCCTCAGTACTGTCCAACACCACCCCTTCCCTCAGTACTGTCCAACATCACCTCCTCCCCCCTCAGTACTGTCCAACACTGAGCTCTCTCTCAGTACTGTCCAACACCACCCCTTCCCTCAGTGCTGTCTAACACTGACCCCTCCCTCAGTACTGTCCAGCACCACCCCCTTCCTCAGTACTGTCCAACCCATTCCTTCCCTCAGTACTGTCGAACCCCCCCTCAGTACTGTCCAACACTGACCTCTCCCTCAGAATTGTCAAACCCCACCCCCTCCCTTAGTAATATCCAACACTGACCCCTCCCTCAGTACTGTCCAACACTGACCCCTTCCTCAGTACTGTCCAACACCACCACCTCCCTCAGTACTGTCCAAGAACACCCCCGCCACTCAGCACTGTCCAACACTGACCCATCCCTCAGTAATGTCCAACACTGACCTCTCCCTCAGTACTATCCAACACCACCCCTCCCTCAGTACTGTCCAACACTACCCCCTCTCTCAGTACTGTCCAACACTGACCCGTCCCTCAGTACTGTCCAACACCACCCCCTTCCTCAGTACTGTCCAACACCACCCCTTCCCTCACTACTGTCCAACACCACCCCCTCCCTCAGTACTGTCCAACACCACCCCTTCCCTCAGTACTGTCCAACATCACCTCCTCCCCCCTCAGTACTGTCCAACACTGAGCTCTCTCTCAGTACTGTCCAACACCACCCCTTCCCTCAGTGCTGTCTAACACTGACCCCTCCCTCAGTACTGTCCAGCACCACCCCCTTCCTCAGTACTGTCCAACCCATTCCTTCCCTCAGTACTGTCGAACCCCCCCTCAGTACTGTCCAACACTGACCTCTCCCTCAGTATTGTCAAACCCCACGCCCTCCCTTAGTAATATCCAACACTGACCCCTCCCTCAGTACTGTGCAACACTGACCCCTTCCTCAGTACTGTCCAACACCACCACCTCCCTCAGTGCTGTCCAAGAACACCCCCGCCACTCAGCACTGTCCAACACTGACCCGTCCCTCAGTAATGTCCAACACTGACCTCTCCCTCAGTACTGTCCAACACCACCCCTCCCTCAGTACTGTCCAACACTGACCCCTCCCTCAGTATTGTCCATCAGCGAACCCTCCGTTGGTACTGTCCAAAACTGATCCCTCCCTCTGTTCTGTCCAACACTGACAGCTCCCTCACAACTGTCCAACATCACCCCCTCCCTCAGTACTGTCCAACACCGATCCCTCCCTCGGTACTGTCCAACAGCGATCCCTCCCTCGGTACCGTCCAATGCTGACCCCTCCCTCAGTACTGTCCAACACCACCCCCTCCCATAGTACTGTCCAACACTAACCCCTCCCTCACTACTGTCCAACACCACCCCCTCCCTCAGTACTGTCCAAACTGACCGGTCCCTCAGTGCTGTCCAACACTGACCTCTCCCTCAGTACTATACAACACCACCCCCTCCCTCAGTACTGTCCAACACTGACCTCTCCCTCAGTAATGTCCAACACTGACCTCTCCCTAAGTAATGTCCAACAGTGACCTCTACCTCAGTACTGTCCAACATCACACACTTCCTCAGTACTGTCCAACACCACCTCTTCCCTCAATACTATCCAACACCACTCCCTCCCTCAGTACTGTCCAACACTGACCCCTCCCTCAGTACTGTCCAACACCACCCCCTTCCTCAGTACTCTCCAACACTGACCCCTCCATCAGTACTGTCCAATTCCACACCCTTCCTCAGTACTGTCTTCACCAACACCTCCCGCAGTACTGTCCAACACCACCCCTTCCCTCAGTACTATCCAACACAGACCCCTCCCACGGTACTGTCCAACACTGACCCCTCCGTCAATACTGTCCAACACCACCCCTTCCCACAGTACTGTCCAACACCACCCCCACCCTTATTACTATCCAACACCACCCCTTTCCTCAGTACTGTCCAACGCTGACCCCTCCCTCAGTACTGTCCAACACCACACCCTGCCTCAATACTGTCCAACACCACCCCTTCCCTCAGTAGTGTCCAACACCACCCCCTCCCTCAGTACCCTCCAACACTGACCTCTCACTCAGTACAGTCCAACACCACCCCCTTCCTCAGTACAGTCCAACACCACCCCTTCCCTCAGTACTGTCCAATACCAAAAATTCCCTCAGTACTGTCCAACACTGAACCCTCCCAGGGTACTGTCCAACACTGACCCCTCCCTCAGTACTGTCCAACACCACCCCCTTCCTCAGTACTGTCCAACACATTCCTTCCCTCAGTACTGTCCAACACCCCCTCAGTACTGTCCAACACTGACCTCTCCCTCAGTACTGTCCAACCCCACCCCATCCCTCAGTACTATCCAACACTAATTCCTCCCTCAGTACTGTCCAACACTGACCCCTTCCTCAGTACTGTCCAACACCAACACCTCCCTCAGTACTGTCCAAATCCACCACCTCCCTCAGTACTGTCCAAGAACACCCCCGCAACTCAGCACTGTCCAACACTGACCCCTCCCTCAGTAATGTCCAACACTGACCTCTCCCTCAGTACTATCCAACACCACCCCTCCCTCAGTACTGTCCAACACTGACCCCTCCCTCAGTATTGTCCATCAGCGAACCCTCCCTTGGTACTGTCCAAAACTGATCTCTTCCTCTGTTCTGTCCAACACTGACCCCTCCCTCACAACTGTCCAACACCACCCCCTCCCTCAGTACTGTGAAACACTGACACCCCCGCAGTACTGTCCAACACTACCCCCTCTCTCAGTACTGTCCAACACTGACCCGTCCCTCAGTACTGTCCAACACCACCCCCTTCCTCAGTACTGTCCAACACCACCCCTTCCCTCACTACTGTCCAACACCAGCCCGTCCCACAGTACTGTCCAACACTGACCCCTCCCTCAGTACTGTCCAAAACCACCCCCTCCCTCAGTACTGTCCAACACTGACCCCTCCCTCAGTACTGTCCAACACCACACCCTTCCTCAGTACTATCCAACACCAACCCTTACCTCACTACTGTCCAACACCACCTCCTCCCTTAGTACTGTCCAACACTGACCTCTCCCTCAGTACTGTCCAACACCACCCCCTCCCTCAGTACTGTCCAACACCACCCCTTCCCTCAGTACTGTCCAACATCACCTCCTCCCCCCTCAGTACTGTCCAACACTGAGCTCTCTCTCAGTACTGTCCAACACCACCCCTTCCCTCAGTGCTGTCTAACACTGACCCCTCCCTCAGTACTGTCCAGCACCACCCCCTTCCTCAGTACTGTCCAACCCATTCCTTCCCTCAGTACTGTCGAACCCCCCCTCAGTACTGTCCAACACTGACCTCTCCCTCAGAATTGTCAAACCCCACCCCCTCCCTTAGTAATATCCAACACTGACCCCTCCCTCAGTACTGTCCAACACTGACCCCTTCCTCAGTACTGTCCAACACCACCACCTCCCTCAGTACTGTCCAAGAACACCCCCGCCACTCAGCACTGTCCAACACTGACCCATCCCTCAGTAATGTCCAACACTGACCTCTCCCTCAGTACTGTCCAACACCACCCCTCCCTCAGTACTGTCCAACACTGACCCCTCCCTCAGTATTGTCCATCAGCGAACCCTCCGTTGGTACTGTCCAAAACTGATCCCTCCCTCTGTTCTGTCCAACACTGACACCTCCCTCACAACTGTCCAACATCACCCCCTCCCTCAGTATTGTCCAACACTGACCCCCCCTCAGTACTGTCCAACACTACCCCCTCCCTCAGTACTGTCCAACACTGACCCCTCCCTCAGTACTGTCCAACACCACCTCCTCCCTCAATACTGTACAACACTGACCTCTCCCTCAGTACTGTCCAAGACCACCCCCTCCCTCAGTACTGTCCACTACTGACCCCTCCCTCAGTACTATCCAACACCACCCTCTTCATCAGTACTGTCCAACACCACCCCCTCCCTCAGTACTGTCCAAAACCACCACTTCCCTCAGTACTGTCCAACACCACCCCCTCCCTCAGTACTGTCCAACACCACCACCTTCCTCAGTACTGTCCAACACCACCCCTTCCCTCAGTACTGTCCAACACTGACCTCTCCCTCAGTGCTGTCCAACACCACCCCCTCCCTTGGTACTGTCCAACACTGACTCCTCCCTCAGTACTGTCCAACACCGACCCCTCCCTCAGTACTGTCCAACACCACCCCCTCCCTCAGTACTGTCCAACAACATCCCCGCCCTCAGTACTGTCCAACACCACCCCCTCCCTCAGTACTGTCCAACACTGACCTCTCCCTCAGTACTGTCCAACATCATCCCCTCCCTCAGTACTGACCAACACTGACCTCTCTCTCAGTACTGTCCAACACCGATACCTCCCTCAGTACTGTCCAACAGTGACCCCTCCCTCAGTACAGTCCAATGCCACCCCCTCCCTCAGTACTGTCCAACACTGACCCCTCCCTCAGTACTGTCCAACACTGACCTCTCCCTCAGTATTGTCCAACACCACCCCCTTCCTCAGTACTGTCCAACACCACCCCTTCCCTCAGTACTGTCCAACATCACCCCCTCCCTCAGTACTGTCCAACACCGACCCCTCCCTCAGTACTGTCCAACAGTGACCCCTCCCTCAGTACAGTCCAATGCCACCCCCTCCCTCAGTACTGTCCAACACTGACCCCTCCCTCAGTACTGTCCAACACTGACCTCTCCCTCAGTATTGTCCAACACCACCCCCTTCCTCAGTACTGTCCAACACCACCCCTTCCCTCAGTACTGTCCAACATCACCCCCTCCCTCAGTACTGTCCAACACCGACCCCTCCCTCAGTACTGTCCAACACGGCCCCCTCACTCAGTACTGTCCAACACTAACCCTTCCCTCAGTACTGTCCAACATCACCTCCTCCCCCCTCAGTACTGTCCAACACTGAGCTCTCTCTCAGTACTGTCCAACACCACCCCTTCCCTCAGTGCTGTCTAACACTGACCCCTCCCTCAGTACTGTCCAGCACCACCCCCTTCCTCAGTACTGTCCAACCCATTCCTTCCCTCAGTACTGTCGAACCCCCCCTCAGTACTGTCCAACACTGACCTCTCCCTCAGAATTGTCAAACCCCACCCCCTCCCTTAGTAATATCCAACACTGACCCCTCCCTCAGTACTGTCCAACACTGACCCCTTCCTCAGTACTGTCCAACACCACCACCTCCCTCAGTACTGTCCAAGAACACCCCCGCCACTCAGCACTGTCCAACACTGACCCATCCCTCAGTAATGTCCAACACTGACCTCTCCCTCAGTACTATCCAACACCACCCCTCCCTCAGTACTGTCCAACACTACCCCCTCTCTCAGTACTGTCCAACACTGACCCGTCCCTCAGTACTGTCCAACACCACCCCCTTCCTCAGTACTGTCCAACACCACCCCTTCCCTCACTACTGTCCAACACCACCCCCTCCCTCAGTACTGTCCAACACCACCCCTTCCCTCAGTACTGTCCAACATCACCTCCTCCCCCCTCAGTACTGTCCAACACTGAGCTCTCTCTCAGTACTGTCCAACACCACCCCTTCCCTCAGTGCTGTCTAACACTGACCCCTCCCTCAGTACTGTCCAGCACCACCCCCTTCCTCAGTACTGTCCAACCCATTCCTTCCCTCAGTACTGTCGAACCCCCCCTCAGTACTGTCCAACACTGACCTCTCCCTCAGTATTGTCAAACCCCACGCCCTCCCTTAGTAATATCCAACACTGACCCCTCCCTCAGTACTGTGCAACACTGACCCCTTCCTCAGTACTGTCCAACACCACCACCTCCCTCAGTGCTGTCCAAGAACACCCCCGCCACTCAGCACTGTCCAACACTGACCCGTCCCTCAGTAATGTCCAACACTGACCTCTCCCTCAGTACTGTCCAACACCACCCCTCCCTCAGTACTGTCCAACACTGACCCCTCCCTCAGTATTGTCCATCAGCGAACCCTCCGTTGGTACTGTCCAAAACTGATCCCTCCCTCTGTTCTGTCCAACACTGACAGCTCCCTCACAACTGTCCAACATCACCCCCTCCCTCAGTACTGTCCAACACCGATCCCTCCCTCGGTACTGTCCAACAGCGATCCCTCCCTCGGTACCGTCCAATGCTGACCCCTCCCTCAGTACTGTCCAACACCACCCCCTCCCATAGTACTGTCCAACACTAACCCCTCCCTCACTACTGTCCAACACCACCCCCTCCCTCAGTACTGTCCAAACTGACCGGTCCCTCAGTGCTGTCCAACACTGACCTCTCCCTCAGTACTATACAACACCACCCCCTCCCTCAGTACTGTCCAACACTGACCTCTCCCTCAGTAATGTCCAACACTGACCTCTCCCTAAGTAATGTCCAACAGTGACCTCTACCTCAGTACTGTCCAACATCACACACTTCCTCAGTACTGTCCAACACCACCTCTTCCCTCAATACTATCCAACACCACTCCCTCCCTCAGTACTGTCCAACACTGACCCCTCCCTCAGTACTGTCCAACACCACCCCCTTCCTCAGTACTCTCCAACACTGACCCCTCCATCAGTACTGTCCAATTCCACACCCTTCCTCAGTACTGTCTTCACCAACACCTCCCGCAGTACTGTCCAACACCACCCCTTCCCTCAGTACTATCCAACACAGACCCCTCCCACGGTACTGTCCAACACTGACCCCTCCGTCAATACTGTCCAACACCACCCCTTCCCACAGTACTGTCCAACACCACCCCCACCCTTATTACTATCCAACACCACCCCTTTCCTCAGTACTGTCCAACGCTGACCCCTCCCTCAGTACTGTCCAACACCACACCCTGCCTCAATACTGTCCAACACCACCCCTTCCCTCAGTAGTGTCCAACACCACCCCCTCCCTCAGTACCCTCCAACACTGACCTCTCACTCAGTACAGTCCAACACCACCCCCTTCCTCAGTACAGTCCAACACCACCCCTTCCCTCAGTACTGTCCAATACCAAAAATTCCCTCAGTACTGTCCAACACTGAACCCTCCCAGGGTACTGTCCAACACTGACCCCTCCCTCAGTACTGTCCAACACCACCCCCTTCCTCAGTACTGTCCAACACATTCCTTCCCTCAGTACTGTCCAACACCCCCTCAGTACTGTCCAACACTGACCTCTCCCTCAGTACTGTCCAACCCCACCCCATCCCTCAGTACTATCCAACACTAATTCCTCCCTCAGTACTGTCCAACACTGACCCCTTCCTCAGTACTGTCCAACACCAACACCTCCCTCAGTACTGTCCAAATCCACCACCTCCCTCAGTACTGTCCAAGAACACCCCCGCAACTCAGCACTGTCCAACACTGACCCCTCCCTCAGTAATGTCCAACACTGACCTCTCCCTCAGTACTATCCAACACCACCCCTCCCTCAGTACTGTCCAACACTGACCCCTCCCTCAGTATTGTCCATCAGCGAACCCTCCCTTGGTACTGTCCAAAACTGATCTCTTCCTCTGTTCTGTCCAACACTGACCCCTCCCTCACAACTGTCCAACACCACCCCCTCCCTCAGTACTGTGAAACACTGACACCCCCGCAGTACTGTCCAACACTACCCCCTCTCTCAGTACTGTCCAACACTGACCCGTCCCTCAGTACTGTCCAACACCACCCCCTTCCTCAGTACTGTCCAACACCACCCCTTCCCTCACTACTGTCCAACACCAGCCCGTCCCACAGTACTGTCCAACACTGACCCCTCCCTCAGTACTGTCCAAAACCACCCCCTCCCTCAGTACTGTCCAACACTGACCCCTCCCTCAGTACTGTCCAACACCACACCCTTCCTCAGTACTATCCAACACCAACCCTTACCTCACTACTGTCCAACACCACCTCCTCCCTTAGTACTGTCCAACACTGACCTCTCCCTCAGTACTGTCCAACACCACCCCCTCCCTCAGTACTGTCCAACACCACCCCTTCCCTCAGTACTGTCCAACATCACCTCCTCCCCCCTCAGTACTGTCCAACACTGAGCTCTCTCTCAGTACTGTCCAACACCACCCCTTCCCTCAGTGCTGTCTAACACTGACCCCTCCCTCAGTACTGTCCAGCACCACCCCCTTCCTCAGTACTGTCCAACCCATTCCTTCCCTCAGTACTGTCGAACCCCCCCTCAGTACTGTCCAACACTGACCTCTCCCTCAGAATTGTCAAACCCCACCCCCTCCCTTAGTAATATCCAACACTGACCCCTCCCTCAGTACTGTCCAACACTGACCCCTTCCTCAGTACTGTCCAACACCACCACCTCCCTCAGTACTGTCCAAGAACACCCCCGCCACTCAGCACTGTCCAACACTGACCCATCCCTCAGTAATGTCCAACACTGACCTCTCCCTCAGTACTGTCCAACACCACCCCTCCCTCAGTACTGTCCAACACTGACCCCTCCCTCAGTATTGTCCATCAGCGAACCCTCCGTTGGTACTGTCCAAAACTGATCCCTCCCTCTGTTCTGTCCAACACTGACACCTCCCTCACAACTGTCCAACATCACCCCCTCCCTCAGTATTGTCCAACACTGACCCCCCCTCAGTACTGTCCAACACTACCCCCTCCCTCAGTACTGTCCAACACTGACCCCTCCCTCAGTACTGTCCAACACCACCTCCTCCCTCAATACTGTACAACACTGACCTCTCCCTCAGTACTGTCCAAGACCACCCCCTCCCTCAGTACTGTCCACTACTGACCCCTCCCTCAGTACTATCCAACACCACCCTCTTCATCAGTACTGTCCAACACCACCCCCTCCCTCAGTACTGTCCAAAACCACCACTTCCCTCAGTACTGTCCAACACCACCCCCTCCCTCAGTACTGTCCAACACCACCACCTTCCTCAGTACTGTCCAACACCACCCCTTCCCTCAGTACTGTCCAACACTGACCTCTCCCTCAGTGCTGTCCAACACCACCCCCTCCCTTGGTACTGTCCAACACTGACTCCTCCCTCAGTACTGTCCAACACCGACCCCTCCCTCAGTACTGTCCAACACCACCCCCTCCCTCAGTACTGTCCAACAACATCCCCGCCCTCAGTACTGTCCAACACCACCCCCTCCCTCAGTACTGTCCAACACTGACCTCTCCCTCAGTACTGTCCAACATCATCCCCTCCCTCAGTACTGACCAACACTGACCTCTCTCTCAGTACTGTCCAACACCGATACCTCCCTCAGTACTGTCCAACAGTGACCCCTCCCTCAGTACAGTCCAATGCCACCCCCTCCCTCAGTACTGTCCAACACTGACCCCTCCCTCAGTACTGTCCAACACTGACCTCTCCCTCAGTATTGTCCAACACCACCCCCTTCCTCAGTACTGTCCAACACCACCCCTTCCCTCAGTACTGTCCAACATCACCCCCTCCCTCAGTACTGTCCAACACCGACCCCTCCCTCAGTACTGTCCAACACGGCCCCCTCACTCAGTACTGTCCAACACTAACCCCTCCCTCAGTACTGTCCAACACCACCTCCTCCCTCAATACTGTCCAACACTGACCTCTCCCTCAGTACTGTCCAACACCACCCCTTCCCTCAGTACTGTCCAATACTGACCCCTCCCTCAGTACTGTCCAACACCACACCCTCCCTCAGTACTGTCCAACACTGACCCCTCCCTCAGTACTGTCAAACACCACCCCCTCCCTCATTACTGTCCAACACTGACCCTTCCCCCAGTACTGTCCAACACCACCCCCTAGCTCAGTACTGTCCAACACTGGCCCCTCCCTGGGTACTGTCCAACACCATCCCCTCCCTCAGTACTGTCCAATGCCACCCCCTCCCTCAGTACTGCCCAACACTGACCCCTCCCTCAGTACTGTCGAACACCACCCCCTCCCTCAGTACTGTCAAACACTGACCTCTCCCTCAGTACTGTCCAACACCACCCCCTCCCTCAGTACTGTCCAACACTGATCCCTCTTTCAGAACTGTCCAAAACCACACCCTCCCTCAGTCCTGTCCAACAACACCCCCCGCCCTCAGTACTGTCCAATGCCACGCCCTTCCTCAGTACTGTCCAACACCACCCCCTCACTCAGTAATGTCCAACACTGATCCCTCCCTCAGTACTGTCCAACACCACCCCCTCCCTCAGTACTGTCCAACACCGACCTCTCCCCCAGTACTGTCCAACACCGACCCCTCCATCAGTACTGTCCAACACGGCCCCCTCCCTCAGTACTGTCCAACACTGACCCCTCCCTCAGTACTATCCAACACCACCTCCTCCCTCAATACTGTCCAACACTGACCTCTCCCTCAGTACTGTCCAAGACCACCCCCTCCCTCAGTACTGTCCAACACCGACCCCTCCATCAGTACTGTCCAACACGGCCCCCTCCCTCAGTACTGTCCAACACTGACCCCTCCCTCAGTACTATCCAACACCACCTCCTCCCTCAATACTGTCCAACACTGACCTCTCCCTCAGTACTGTCCAAGACCACCCCCTCCCTCAGTACTGTCCAACACCACCCCTTCCCTCAGTACTGTCCAATACTGACCCCTCCCTCAGTAGTATCCAACACTACCCCCTTCATCAGTACTGTCCAACACCACCCCCTCACTCAGTACTGTCCAACACTGATCCCTCCCTCAGTACTGTCCAACACCACCCCCTCCCTCAGTACTGCCCAACACTGACCCCTCCCTCAGTACAGTCCAACACCACCCCCTTCCTCAGTACTGTCCAATACCACCCCTTCCCTCAGTACTGTCCAACACTGACCTCTCCCTAAGTGCTGTCCAACACCACCCCCTCCCTTGATACTGTCCAACACTGACCCCTCCCTCAGTACTGTCCAACACCGACCCCTCCCTCAGTACTGTCCAACACCACCACCTCCCTCAGCACTGTCCAACAACATCCCCGCCCTCAGTACTGTCCAACACCGATACCTCCCTCAGTACTGTCCAACAATGACCCCTCCCTCAGTACAGTCCAATGCTACCCCCTCCCTCAGTACTGTCCAACACTGACCCCTCCCTCAGTATTGTCCAACACCACCACCTTCCTCAGTACTGTCCAACACCACCCCTTCCCTCAGTACTGTCCAACACTGACCTCTCCCTCAGTACTGTCCAACACCAACCCCTCCCTCAGTACTGTCGAACACCACCCCTTTCCTCAGTACAGTCCAATACTGACCCCTCCCTCAGTACTGTCCAACACCACCCCTTCCCTCAGTACTGTCCAACACCACCCCCTCCCTCAGTACTGTCCAACACTGACCTCTCCGTCTGTACTGTCCAACACCACTCCCTCTCTCAGTACTTTCCAACACTGACCCCTCCCTCAGTGCTGTCCAATTCCACCCCCACCCTCAGTACTGTCCAACACCACCACCTCCCTCAGTACTGTCCAACACCACCCCCTCCCTCAGTACTGTCCAACACTGACCTCTCCCTCAGTACTGTCCAACACCACCACCTCCCTCAGTACTGTCCAACACCACCCCCTTCCCAGTACCGTCCAACACCATCCCTTCCCTCACTACTGTCCAACACCAACTCCTTCCTCAGTACTGTCCAACACTGACCCCTCCCTCATTACTGTCCAACACCACCCACTTCCTCAGTACTGTACAAGACCACCCCCTCCCTCAGTACTTTCCAACACTGACCCCTCCCTCAGTACTGTCCAACACCACCCCCTTCCTCAGTACTGTCCAACACCGATCCCTTCCTCGGTACTGTCCAACACTGACCCCTCCCTCGGTACTGTCCAACACTGACCCCTCCCTCAGTACTGTCCAACACCTCACCCTCCCTCAGTACGGTCCAACACCGACCCCTCCCTCAGTACTGTCCAAAACCACCACTTCCCTCAGTACTGTCCAACACCACCCCCTCCCTCAGTATTCTCCAACACTGACCCCTCCCTCAGTACAGTCCAACACCACCTGTTCCCTCAGTACTGTCCAACCCCAGTCCCTCCCTCAGTACTGTCCAACACTGACCCCTCCCTCAGTACTGTCCAACACCACCCCTCCCTCAGTACTGTCCAACACTGACCCCTCCCTCGGTACTGTCCAACACCAAACCCTTCCTCAGTACTGTCCAACACCACCCCTTCCCTCAGTACTGTCCAACATCTCCTCCTCCCTCAGTACTGTCCGACACCACCCCCTCCCTCAGTACTGTCCAACACCACCCCCTCCCATAGTACTGTCCAACACTAACCCCTCCCTCACTACTGTCCAACACCACCCCCTCCCTCAGTACTGTCCAAACTGACCGGTCCCTCAGTGCTGTCCAACACTGACCTCTCCCTCAGTACTATACAACACCACCCCCTCCCTCAGTACTGTCCAACACTGACCTCTCCCTCAGTAATGTCCAACACTGACCTCTCCCTAAGTAATGTCCAACAGTGACCTCTACCTCAGTACTGTCCAACATCACACACTTCCTCAGTACTGTCCAACACCACCTCTTCCCTCAATACTATCCAACACCACTCCCTCCCTCAGTACTGTCCAACACTGACCCCTCCCTCAGTACTGTCCAACACCACCCCCTTCCTCAGTACTCTCCAACACTGACCCCTCCATCAGTACTGTCCAATTCCACACCCTTCCTCAGTACTGTCTTCACCAACACCTCCCGCAGTACTGTCCAACACCACCCCTTCCCTCAGTACTATCCAACACAGACCCCTCCCACGGTACTGTCCAACACTGACCCCTCCGTCAATACTGTCCAACACCACCCCTTCCCACAGTACTGTCCAACACCACCCCCACCCTTATTACTATCCAACACCACCCCTTTCCTCAGTACTGTCCAACGCTGACCCCTCCCTCAGTACTGTCCAACACCACACCCTGCCTCAATACTGTCCAACACCACCCCTTCCCTCAGTAGTGTCCAACACCACCCCCTCCCTCAGTACCCTCCAACACTGACCTCTCACTCAGTACAGTCCAACACCACCCCCTTCCTCAGTACAGTCCAACACCACCCCTTCCCTCAGTACTGTCCAATACCAAAAATTCCCTCAGTACTGTCCAACACTGAACCCTCCCAGGGTACTGTCCAACACTGACCCCTCCCTCAGTACTGTCCAACACCACCCCCTTCCTCAGTACTGTCCAACACATTCCTTCCCTCAGTACTGTCCAACACCCCCTCAGTACTGTCCAACACTGACCTCTCCCTCAGTACTGTCCAACCCCACCCCATCCCTCAGTACTATCCAACACTAATTCCTCCCTCAGTACTGTCCAACACTGACCCCTTCCTCAGTACTGTCCAACACCAACACCTCCCTCAGTACTGTCCAAATCCACCACCTCCCTCAGTACTGTCCAAGAACACCCCCGCAACTCAGCACTGTCCAACACTGACCCCTCCCTCAGTAATGTCCAACACTGACCTCTCCCTCAGTACTATCCAACACCACCCCTCCCTCAGTACTGTCCAACACTGACCCCTCCCTCAGTATTGTCCATCAGCGAACCCTCCCTTGGTACTGTCCAAAACTGATCTCTTCCTCTGTTCTGTCCAACACTGACCCCTCCCTCACAACTGTCCAACACCACCCCCTCCCTCAGTACTGTGAAACACTGACACCCCCGCAGTACTGTCCAACACTACCCCCTCTCTCAGTACTGTCCAACACTGACCCGTCCCTCAGTACTGTCCAACACCACCCCCTTCCTCAGTACTGTCCAACACCACCCCTTCCCTCACTACTGTCCAACACCAGCCCGTCCCACAGTACTGTCCAACACTGACCCCTCCCTCAGTACTGTCCAAAACCACCCCCTCCCTCAGTACTGTCCAACACTGACCCCTCCCTCAGTACTGTCCAACACCACACCCTTCCTCAGTACTATCCAACACCAACCCTTACCTCACTACTGTCCAACACCACCTCCTCCCTTAGTACTGTCCAACACTGACCTCTCCCTCAGTACTGTCCAACACCACCCCCTCCCTCAGTACTGTCCAACACCACCCCTTCCCTCAGTACTGTCCAACATCACCTCCTCCCCCCTCAGTACTGTCCAACACTGAGCTCTCTCTCAGTACTGTCCAACACCACCCCTTCCCTCAGTGCTGTCTAACACTGACCCCTCCCTCAGTACTGTCCAGCACCACCCCCTTCCTCAGTACTGTCCAACCCATTCCTTCCCTCAGTACTGTCGAACCCCCCCTCAGTACTGTCCAACACTGACCTCTCCCTCAGAATTGTCAAACCCCACCCCCTCCCTTAGTAATATCCAACACTGACCCCTCCCTCAGTACTGTCCAACACTGACCCCTTCCTCAGTACTGTCCAACACCACCACCTCCCTCAGTACTGTCCAAGAACACCCCCGCCACTCAGCACTGTCCAACACTGACCCATCCCTCAGTAATGTCCAACACTGACCTCTCCCTCAGTACTGTCCAACACCACCCCTCCCTCAGTACTGTCCAACACTGACCCCTCCCTCAGTATTGTCCATCAGCGAACCCTCCGTTGGTACTGTCCAAAACTGATCCCTCCCTCTGTTCTGTCCAACACTGACACCTCCCTCACAACTGTCCAACATCACCCCCTCCCTCAGTATTGTCCAACACTGACCCCCCCTCAGTACTGTCCAACACTACCCCCTCCCTCAGTACTGTCCAACACTGACCCCTCCCTCAGTACTGTCCAACACCACCTCCTCCCTCAATACTGTACAACACTGACCTCTCCCTCAGTACTGTCCAAGACCACCCCCTCCCTCAGTACTGTCCACTACTGACCCCTCCCTCAGTACTATCCAACACCACCCTCTTCATCAGTACTGTCCAACACCACCCCCTCCCTCAGTACTGTCCAAAACCACCACTTCCCTCAGTACTGTCCAACACCACCCCCTCCCTCAGTACTGTCCAACACCACCACCTTCCTCAGTACTGTCCAACACCACCCCTTCCCTCAGTACTGTCCAACACTGACCTCTCCCTCAGTGCTGTCCAACACCACCCCCTCCCTTGGTACTGTCCAACACTGACTCCTCCCTCAGTACTGTCCAACACCGACCCCTCCCTCAGTACTGTCCAACACCACCCCCTCCCTCAGTACTGTCCAACAACATCCCCGCCCTCAGTACTGTCCAACACCACCCCCTCCCTCAGTACTGTCCAACACTGACCTCTCCCTCAGTACTGTCCAACATCATCCCCTCCCTCAGTACTGACCAACACTGACCTCTCTCTCAGTACTGTCCAACACCGATACCTCCCTCAGTACTGTCCAACAGTGACCCCTCCCTCAGTACAGTCCAATGCCACCCCCTCCCTCAGTACTGTCCAACACTGACCCCTCCCTCAGTACTGTCCAACACTGACCTCTCCCTCAGTATTGTCCAACACCACCCCCTTCCTCAGTACTGTCCAACACCACCCCTTCCCTCAGTACTGTCCAACATCACCCCCTCCCTCAGTACTGTCCAACACCGACCCCTCCCTCAGTACTGTCCAACACGGCCCCCTCACTCAGTACTGTCCAACACTAACCCCTCCCTCAGTACTGTCCAACACCACCTCCTCCCTCAATACTGTCCAACACTGACCTCTCCCTCAGTACTGTCCAACACCACCCCTTCCCTCAGTACTGTCCAATACTGACCCCTCCCTCAGTACTGTCCAACACCACACCCTCCCTCAGTACTGTCCAACACTGACCCCTCCCTCAGTACTGTCAAACACCACCCCCTCCCTCATTACTGTCCAACACTGACCCTTCCCCCAGTACTGTCCAACACCACCCCCTAGCTCAGTACTGTCCAACACTGGCCCCTCCCTGGGTACTGTCCAACACCATCCCCTCCCTCAGTACTGTCCAATGCCACCCCCTCCCTCAGTACTGCCCAACACTGACCCCTCCCTCAGTACTGTCGAACACCACCCCCTCCCTCAGTACTGTCAAACACTGACCTCTCCCTCAGTACTGTCCAACACCACCCCCTCCCTCAGTACTGTCCAACACTGATCCCTCTTTCAGAACTGTCCAAAACCACACCCTCCCTCAGTCCTGTCCAACAACACCCCCCGCCCTCAGTACTGTCCAATGCCACGCCCTTCCTCAGTACTGTCCAACACCACCCCCTCACTCAGTAATGTCCAACACTGATCCCTCCCTCAGTACTGTCCAACACCACCCCCTCCCTCAGTACTGTCCAACACCGACCTCTCCCCCAGTACTGTCCAACACCGACCCCTCCATCAGTACTGTCCAACACGGCCCCCTCCCTCAGTACTGTCCAACACTGACCCCTCCCTCAGTACTATCCAACACCACCTCCTCCCTCAATACTGTCCAACACTGACCTCTCCCTCAGTACTGTCCAAGACCACCCCCTCCCTCAGTACTGTCCAACACCGACCCCTCCATCAGTACTGTCCAACACGGCCCCCTCCCTCAGTACTGTCCAACACTGACCCCTCCCTCAGTACTATCCAACACCACCTCCTCCCTCAATACTGTCCAACACTGACCTCTCCCTCAGTACTGTCCAAGACCACCCCCTCCCTCAGTACTGTCCAACACCACCCCTTCCCTCAGTACTGTCCAATACTGACCCCTCCCTCAGTAGTATCCAACACTACCCCCTTCATCAGTACTGTCCAACACCACCCCCTCACTCAGTACTGTCCAACACTGATCCCTCCCTCAGTACTGTCCAACACCACCCCCTCCCTCAGTACTGCCCAACACTGACCCCTCCCTCAGTACAGTCCAACACCACCCCCTTCCTCAGTACTGTCCAATACCACCCCTTCCCTCAGTACTGTCCAACACTGACCTCTCCCTAAGTGCTGTCCAACACCACCCCCTCCCTTGATACTGTCCAACACTGACCCCTCCCTCAGTACTGTCCAACACCGACCCCTCCCTCAGTACTGTCCAACACCACCACCTCCCTCAGCACTGTCCAACAACATCCCCGCCCTCAGTACTGTCCAACACCGATACCTCCCTCAGTACTGTCCAACAATGACCCCTCCCTCAGTACAGTCCAATGCTACCCCCTCCCTCAGTACTGTCCAACACTGACCCCTCCCTCAGTATTGTCCAACACCACCACCTTCCTCAGTACTGTCCAACACCACCCCTTCCCTCAGTACTGTCCAACACTGACCTCTCCCTCAGTACTGTCCAACACCAACCCCTCCCTCAGTACTGTCGAACACCACCCCTTTCCTCAGTACAGTCCAATACTGACCCCTCCCTCAGTACTGTCCAACACCACCCCTTCCCTCAGTACTGTCCAACACCACCCCCTCCCTCAGTACTGTCCAACACTGACCTCTCCGTCTGTACTGTCCAACACCACTCCCTCTCTCAGTACTTTCCAACACTGACCCCTCCCTCAGTGCTGTCCAATTCCACCCCCACCCTCAGTACTGTCCAACACCACCACCTCCCTCAGTACTGTCCAACACCACCCCCTCCCTCAGTACTGTCCAACACTGACCTCTCCCTCAGTACTGTCCAACACCACCACCTCCCTCAGTACTGTCCAACATCACCCCCTTCCCAGTACCGTCCAACACCATCCCTTCCCTCACTACTGTCCAACACCAACTCCTTCCTCAGTACTGTCCAACACTGACCCCTCCCTCATTACTGTCCAACACCACCCACTTCCTCAGTACTGTACAAGACCACCCCCTCCCTCAGTACTTTCCAACACTGACCCCTCCCTCAGTACTGTCCAACACCACCCCCTTCCTCAGTACTGTCCAACACCGATCCCTTCCTCGGTACTGTCCAACACTGACCCCTCCCTCGGTACTGTCCAACACTGACCCCTCCCTCAGTACTGTCCAACACCTCACCCTCCCTCAGTACGGTCCAACACCGACCCCTCCCTCAGTACTGTCCAAAACCACCACTTCCCTCAGTACTGTCCAACACCACCCCCTCCCTCAGTATTCTCCAACACTGACCCCTCCCTCAGTACAGTCCAACACCACCTGTTCCCTCAGTACTGTCCAACCCCAGTCCCTCCCTCAGTACTGTCCAACACTGACCCCTCCCTCAGTACTGTCCAACACCACCCCTCCCTCAGTACTGTCCAACACTGACCCCTCCCTCGGTACTGTCCAACACCAAACCCTTCCTCAGTACTGTCCAACACCACCCCTTCCCTCAGTACTGTCCAACATCTCCTCCTCCCTCAGTACTGTCCGACACCACCCCCTCCCTCAGTACTGTCAAACACCGACCCCACCCTCAGTACTGTCCAACACCACCCCTCCCTCAGTACTGTCCAACACTGACCCCTCCCTCACTACTGTCCAACACGAGCCCTTCCCTCAGTACTGTACAAAACCACCCCCTCCCTCAGTACTGTCCAACCCTGACCTCTCCCTCAGTACTGTCCAACACCACCCACTTCCTCAGTACTGTCCAACACCACCCCTTCCCTCAGTACTGTCCAACACTGACCCCTCCCTCAGTATTGTCCAAAACCGATCACTTCCTCGGTACTGTCCAACACTGACCCCTCCCTCGGTACTGTCCAACACTAACCCTCGCTCAGTACTGTCCAACACCACGCCTTCCCTCAGTACTGTCCAACACCACCCCCTCCCTCAGTACTGTCCCACATTGACCTCTCCCACAGTACTGTCCAACACCACCCCCACCCTCAGTACTGTCCAACCCTTACCTCTCCCTCAGTACTGTCCAACACCAATCCCTCCCTCAGTACTGTCCAACAGTGACCCCTCCCTCAGTACTGTCCAACAGCGATCCCTCCCTCGGTACCGTCCAACGCTGACTCCTCCCTCAGTACTGTCCAACAACACTCCCTCCCTCAGTACTGTCCAACACTGACCTCTCCCTCAGTAATGTCCAACACTGACCTCTACCTCAGTACTGTCCAACACCACCCCTTCCCTCAGTACTGTCCAACACTGACCTCTCCCTCAGTACTGTCCATCACCACCACCTCCCTCAGTACTGTCCAACACTGACCTCTCCCTCAGTACTGTCCAACACCAACCCCTCCCTCAGTACTGTCGAACACCACCCCTTTCCTCAGTACAGTCCAATACTGACCCCTCCCTCAGTACTGTCCAACACCACCCCTTCCCACAGTACTGTCCAACACCACCCCCTCCCTCAGTACTGTCCAACACTGACCTCTCCGTCTGTACTGTCCAACACCACTCCCTCTCTCAGTACTTTCCAACACTGACCCCTCCCTCAGTGCTGTCCAATTCCACCCCCACCCTCAGTACTGTCCAACACCACCACCTCCCTCAGTACTGTCCAACACCACCCCCTCCCTCAGTACTGTCCAACACTGACCTCTCCCTCAGTACTGTCCAACACCACCACCTCCCTCAGTACTGTCCAACACCACCCCCTTCCCAGTACCGTCCAACACCATCCCTTCCCTCACTACTGTCCAACACCAACTCCTTCCTCAGTACTGTCCAACACTGACCCCTCCCTCATTACTGTCCAACACCACCCACTTCCTCAGTACTGTACAAGACCACCCCCTCCCTCAGTACTTTCCAACACTGACCCCTCCCTCAGTACTGTCCAACACCACCCCCTTCCTCAGTACTGTCCAACACCGATCCCTTCCTCGGTACTGTCCAACACTGACCCCTCCCTCGGTACTGTCCAACACTGACCCCTCCCTCAGTACTGTCCAACACCTCACCCTCCCTCAGTACGGTCCAACACCGACCCCTCCCTCAGTACTGTCCAAAACCACCACTTCCCTCAGTACTGTCCAACACCACCCCCTCCCTCAGTATTCTCCAACACTGACTCCTCCCTCAGTACAGTCCAACACCACCTGTTCCCTCAGTACTGTCCAACCCCAGTCCCTCCCTCAGTACTGTCCAACACTGACCCCTCCCTCAGTACTGTCCAACACCACCCCTCCCTCAGTACTGTCCAACACTGACCCCTCCCTCGGTACTGTCCAACACCAAACCCTTCCTCAGTACTGTCCAACACCACCCCTTCCCTCAGTACTGTCCAACATCTCCTCCTCCCTCAGTACTGTCCGACACCACCCCCTCCCTCAGTACTGTCAAACACCGACCCCACCCTCAGTACTGTCCAACACCACCCCTCCCTCAGTACTGTCCAACACTGACCCCTCCCTCACTACTGTCCAACACGAGCCCTTCCCTCAGTACTGTACAAAACCACCCCTCCCTCAGTACTGTCCAACCCTGACCTCTCCCTCAGTACTGTCCAACACCACCCACTTCCTCAGTACTGTCCAACACCACCCCTTCCCTCAGTACTGTCCAACACTGACCCCTCCCTCAGTATTGTCCAAAACCGATCACTTCCTCGGTACTGTCCAACACTGACCCCTCCCTCGGTACTGTCCAACACTAACCCTCGCTCAGTACTGTCCAACACCACGCCTTCCCTCAGTACTGTCCAACACCACCCCCTCCCTCAGTACTGTCCCACATTGACCTCTCCCACAGTACTGTCCAACACCACCCCCACCCTCAGTACTGTCCAACCCTTACCTCTCCCTCAGTACTGTCCAACACCAATCCCTCCCTCAGTACTGTCCAACAGTGACCCCTCCCTCAGTACTGTCCAACAGCGATCCCTCCCTCGGTACCGTCCAACGCTGACTCCTCCCTCAGTACTGTCCAACAACACTCCCTCCCTCAGTACTGTCCAACACTGACCTCTCCCTCAGTAATGTCCAACACTGACCTCTACCTCAGTACTGTCCAACACCACCCCTTCCCTCAGTACTGTCCAACACTGACCTCTCCCTCAGTACTGTCCATCACCACCACCTCCCTCAGTACTGTCCAACACTGACCTCTCCCTCAGTACTGTCCAACACCAACCCCTCCCTCAGTACTGTCGAACACCACCCCTTTCCTCAGTACAGTCCAATACTGACCCCTCCCTCAGTACTGTCCAACACCACCCCTTCCCACAGTACTGTCCAACACCACCCCCTCCCTCAGTACTGTCCAACACTGACCTCTCCGTCTGTACTGTCCAACACCACTCCCTCTCTCAGTACTTTCCAACACTGACCCCTCCCTCAGTGCTGTCCAATTCCACCCCCACCCTCAGTACTGTCCAACACCACCACCTCCCTCAGTACTGTCCAACACCACCCCCTCCCTCAGTACTGTCCAACACTGACCTCTCCCTCAGTACTGTCCAACACCACCACCTCCCTCAGTACTGTCCAACACCACCCCCTTCCCAGTACCGTCCAACACCATCCCTTCCCTCACTACTGTCCAACACCAACTCCTTCCTCAGTACTGTCCAACACTGACCCCTCCCTCATTACTGTCCAACACCACCCACTTCCTCAGTACTGTACAAGACCACCCCCTCCCTCAGTACTTTCCAACACTGACCCCTCCCTCAGTACTGTCCAACACCACCCCCTTCCTCAGTACTGTCCAACACCGATCCCTTCCTCGGTACTGTCCAACACTGACCCCTCCCTCGGTACTGTCCAACACTGACCCCTCCCTCAGTACTGTCCAACACCTCACCCTCCCTCAGTACGGTCCAACACCGACCCCTCCCTCAGTACTGTCCAAAACCACCACTTCCCTCAGTACTGTCCAACACCACCCCCTCCCTCAGTATTCTCCAACACTGACTCCTCCCTCAGTACAGTCCAACACCACCTGTTCCCTCAGTACTGTCCAACCCCAGTCCCTCCCTCAGTACTGTCCAACACTGACCCCTCCCTCAGTACTGTCCAACACCACCCCTCCCTCAGTACTGTCCAACACTGACCCCTCCCTCGGTACTGTCCAACACCAAACCCTTCCTCAGTACTGTCCAACACCACCCCTTCCCTCAGTACTGTCCAACATCTCCTCCTCCCTCAGTACTGTCCGACACCACCCCCTCCCTCAGTACTGTCAAACACCGACCCCACCCTCAGTACTGTCCAACACCACCCCTCCCTCAGTACTGTCCAACACTGACCCCTCCCTCACTACTGTCCAACACGAGCCCTTCCCTCAGTACTGTACAAAACCACCCCTCCCTCAGTACTGTCCAACCCTGACCTCTCCCTCAGTACTGTCCAACACCACCCACTTCCTCAGTACTGTCCAACACTGACTCCTCCCTCAGTATTGTCAACACCGATCCCTCCCTCGGTACTGTCCAACAGCGATCCCTCCCTCGGTACCGTCCAATGCTGACCCCTCCCTCAGTACTGTCCAACACCACCCCCTCCCATAGTACTGTCCAACACTAACCCCTCCCTCACTACTGTCCAACACCACCCCCTCCCTCAGTACTGTCCAAACTGACCGGTCCCTCAGTGCTGTTCAACACTGACCTCTCCCTCAGTACTATACAACACCGCCCCCTCCCTCAGTACTGTCCAACACTGACCTCTCCCTCAGTAATGTCCAACACTGACCTCTACCTCAGTACTGTCCAACATCACACACTTCCTCAGTACTGTCCAACACCACCTCTTCCCTCAATACTATCCAACACCACTCCCTCCCTCAGTACTGTCCAACACTGACCCCTCCCTCAGTACTGTCCAACACTAACCCCTCCCTCAGTACTGTCCAATTCCACACCCTTCCTCAGTACTGTCCAACACTGACCCCTCCCTCAGTACTGTCCAATTCCACACCCTTCCTCAGTACTGTCTTCACCAACACCTCCCTCAGTACTGTCCAACAGTGACCCCTCCCTCAGTACTGTCCAACACTGACCTCTCCCGCAGTACTGTCCAACAGCACCCCTTCCCTCAGTACTATCCAACACAGACCCCTCCCACGGTACTGTCCAACACTGACCCCTCCGTCAGTACTGTCCAACACCACCCCTTCCCACAGTACTGTCCAATACCACCCCCTCCCTTATTACTATCCAACACCACCCCTTTCCTCAGTACAGTCCAACGCTGACCCCTCCCTCAGTACTGTCCAACACCACACCCTGCCTCAATACTGTCCAACACCACCCCTTCCCTTAGTAGTGTCCAACACCACCTCCTTCCTCAGTACCCTCCAACACTGACCTCTCACTCAGTACAGTATAACACCACCCCCTTCCTCAGTACAGTCCAACACCACCCCTTCCCTCAGTACTGTCCAACACCAACCCTTCCCTCAGTACTGTCCAACACTGACCTCTCCCACGGTACTGTCCAACACCGACCCCTCCGTCAGTACTGTCCAACACCACCCCTTCCCTCAGTACTGTCCAACACTGACCCCTCCCTCAGTACTGTCCAACACCACCCCCTTCCTCAGTACTGTCCAACACATTCCTTCCCTCAGTACTGTCGAACACCCCCTCAGTACTGTCCAACACTGACCTCTCCCTCAGTATTGTCCATCAGCGAACCCTCCCTCAGTACTGTCCAACACTGACCCGTCCCTCAGTACTGTCCAACACCACCCCATTCCTAAGTAGTGTCCAACACCACCCCTTCCTTCAGTACTGTCCAACACCAGCCCCTCCCACAGTACTGTCCAACACTGACCCCTCCCTCAGTACTGTCCAACACCACCCCCTTCCTCAGTACTGCCCAACACCAACCGTTCCCTCAGTACTGTCCAACACCACCTCCTCCCTCAGTACTGTCCAACACCACCCCCTTCCTCAGTAGTCTCCAACACTAACCCCTCCCTCAGTACTGTCCAATTCCACACCCTTTCTCAGTACTGTCTTCACCACCACCTCCCTCAGTACTGTCCAACAGTGACCCCTCCCTCAGTACTGTCCAACACTGACCTCTCCCGCAGTACTGTCCAACACCACCCCTTCCCTCAGTACTATCCAACACAGACCCCTCCCACGGTACTGTCCAACACTGACCCCTCCGTCAGTACTGTCCAACACCACCCCTTCCCACAGTACTGTCCAACACCACCCCCTCCCTTATTACTATCCAACACCACCCCTTTCCTCAGTACTGTCCAACGCTGACCCCTCCCTCAGTACTGTCCAACACCACACCCTGCCTCAATACTGTCCAACACCACCCCTTCCCTCAGTAGTGTCCAACACCACCCCCTCCCTCAGTACCCTCCAACACTGACCTCTCACTCAGTACAGTCCAACACCACCCCCTTCCTCAGTACAGTCCAACACCACCCCTTCCCTCAGTACTGTCCAATACCAACCCTTCCCTCAGTACTGTCCAACACTGACCCCTCCCAGGGTACTGTCCAACACTGACCCCTCCGTCAGTACTGTCCAACACCACCCCTTCCCTCAGTACTGTCCAACACTGACCCCTCCCTCAGTACTGTCCAACACCACCCCCTTCCTCAGTACTGTCCAACACATTCCTTCCCTCAGTACTGTCCAACACCTCCTCAGTACTGTCCAACACTGACCTCTCCCTCAGTACTGTCCAACCCCACCCCCTCCCTCAGTACTATCCAACACTGACCCCTCCCTCAGTACTGTCCAACACTGACCCTTTCCTCAGTACTGTCCAACACCAACACCTCCCTCAGTACTGTCCAAATCCACCACCTCCCTCAGTACTGTCCAAGAACACCCCCGCCACTCAGCACTGTCCAACACTGACCCCTCCCTCAGTAATGTCCAACACTGACCTCTCCCTCAGTACTGTCCAACACCACCCCTCCCTCAGTACTGTCCAACACTGACCCCTCCCTCAGTATTGTCCATCAGCGAACCCTCCCTTGGTACTGTCCAAAACTGATCCCTTCCTCTGTTCTGTCCAACACTGACCCCTCCCTCACAACTGTCCAACACCACACCCTCCCTCAGTACTGTGAAACACTGACTCCCCCACAGTACTGTCCAACACTACCCCCTCTCTCAGTACTGTCCAACACTGACCCGTCCCTCAGTACTGTCCAACACCACCCCCTTCCTCAGTACTGTCCAACACCACCCCTTCCCTCACTACTGGCCAACACCAGCCCCTCCCACAGTACTGTCCAACACTGACCCCTCCCTCAGTACTGTCCAAAACCACCCCCTCCCTCAGTACTGTCCAACACTGACCCCTCCCTCAGTACTGTCCAACACCACACCCTTCCTCAGTACTATCCAACACCACCCCTTCCCTCACTACTGTCCAACACCAGCCCCTCCCACAGTACTGTCCAACACTGACCTCTCCCTCAGTACTGTCCAACACCACCCCCTCCCTCAGTACTGTCCAACACCACCCCTTCCCTCAGTACTGTCCAACATCACCTCCTCCCCCTTCAGTACTGTCCAACACTGAGCTCTCTCTCAGTACTGTCCAACACCACCCCTCCCTCAGTACTGTCCAACACTGACCCCTCCCTCAGTATTGTCCATCAGCGAACCCTCCCTTGGTACTGTCCAAAACTGATCCCTCCCTCTGTTCTGTCCAACACTGACCCCTCCCTCACAACTGTCCAACATCACCCCGTCCCTCAGTATTGTCCAACACTGACCCCCCCTCAGTACTGTCCAACACTACCCCCTCCCTCAGTACTGTCCAACACTGACCCCTCCCTCAGTACTGTCCAACACTACCCCCTTCCTCAGTACTGTCCAACACTACCCCCTCCCTCAGTACTGTCCAACACTGACCCCTCCCTCAGTAGTGTCCAACACTACCCCCTTCCTCAGTACTGTCCAACACCAACCGTTCCCTCAGTACTGTCCAACACCACCTCCTCCCTCAGTATTGTCCAACACTGACCCCTCCCTCAGTACTGTCCAACACCAGTCCCTCCCTCAGTACTGTCCAATACTGACCCCTCCCTCAGTACTGTCCAACACCACCTCTCCCTCAGTACTATCAAACACCGACCCCACCCTCAGTACTGTCCAACACCACCCCTCCCTCAGTACTATCCAACACTGACCCCTCCCTCAGTACTGTCCAACACGAGCCCTTCCCTCAGTACTGTCCAAAACCACCCCCTCCCTCAGTACTGTCCAACCCTGACCTCTCCCTCAGTACTGTCCAACACCACCCACTTCCTCAGTACTGTCCAACACCACCCCTTCCCTCAGTACTGTCCAACACTGACCCCTCCCTCAGTATTGTCCAACACCGATAACTTCCTCGGTACTGTCCAACACTGACCCCTCCCTCGGTACTGTCCAACACTAACCCTCGCTCAGTACTGTCCAACACCACGCCTTCCCTCAGTACTGTCCAACACCACCCCTTCCCTCAGTACTGTCCCACATTGACCTCTCCCACAGTACTGTCCAACACCACCCCCACCCTCAGTACTGTCCAACACTTACCTCTCCCTCAGTACTGTCCAACACCGATTCCTCCCTCAGTACTGTCCAACAGTGACCCCTCCCTCAATACTGTCCAATGCCAACCCCTCCCTCAGTACTGTCCAACACTGACCCCTCCCTCAGTATTGTCCAACACCGATCCCTCCCTCGGTACTGTCCAACAGCGATCCCTCCCTCGGTACCGTCCAACGCTGACTCCTCCCTCAGTACTGTCCAACACCACCCCCTCCCATAGTACTGTCCAACACTGACCCTCCCTCACTACTGTCCAACACCATCCCCTCCCTCAGTACTGTCCAAACTGACCGGTCCCTCAGTACTGTCCAACACCACCACCTTCCTCAGTACTGTTCAACACCACCCCCTCCCTCAGTACTGTCCAACACTGACCTCTCCCTCAGTAATGTCCAACACTGACCTCTACCTCAGTACTGTCCAACACCACCCACTTCCTCAGTACTGTCCAACACCACCTCTTCCCTCAGTACTGTCCAACACTGACCTCTCTCTCAGTACTGTCCAACACTGACCTCTCTCTCAGTACTGTCCAACACTGACCACTCCCTCGGTACTGTCCAACACCACCCCCTCCCTCAGTACTGTCCAACACCACCCCCACCCTCAGTACTGTCCAACACTTACCTCTCCCTCAGTATTGTCCAACACCGATCCCTCCCTCAGTACTGTCGAACAGTAACCCCTCTCTCAGTACTGTCCAATGCCACCCACTCCGTCAGTACTGTCCAACACTGACTCCTCCCTCAGTATTGTCCAACACCGATCCCTCCCCCGGTACTGTCCAACAGCGATCCCTCCCTCGGTACCATCCAATGCTGACCCCTCCCTCAGTACTGTCGAACACCACCCCCTCCCATAGTACTGTCCAACACTGACCCCTCCCTCACTACTGTCCAACACCACCCCCTCCCTCAGTACTGTCCAAACTGACCGGTCCCTCAGTGCTGTCCAACACTGACCTCTCCCTCAGTACTGTCCAACACCGATTCCTCCCTCAGTACTGTCCAACAGTGACCCCTCCCTCAATACTGCCAATGCCAACCCCTCCCTCAGTACTGTCCAACACTGACCCCTCCCTCAGTATTGTCCAACACCGATCCCTCCCTCGGTACTGTCCAACAGCGATCCCTCCCTCGGTACCGTCCAACGCTGACTCCTCCCTCAGTACTGTCCAACACCACCCCCTCCCATAGTACTGTCCAACACTGACCCTCCCTCACTACTGTCCAACACCATCCCCTCCCTCAGTACTGTCCAAACTGACCGGTCCCTCAGTACTGTCCAACACCACCACCTTCCTCAGTACTGTTCAACACCACCCCCTCCCTCAGTACTGTCCAACACTGACCTCTCCCTCAGTAATGTCCAACACTGACCTCTACCTCAGTACTGTCCAACACCACCCACTTCCTCAGTACTGTCCAACACCACCTCTTCCCTCAGTACTGTCCAACACTGACCTCTCTCTCAGTACTGTCCAACACTGACCTCTCTCTCAGTACTGTCCAACACTGACCACTCCCTCGGTACTGTCCAACACCACCCCCTCCCTCAGTACTGTCCAACACCACCCCCACCCTCAGTACTGTCCAACACTTACCTCTCCCTCAGTATTGTCCAACACCGATCCCTCCCTCAGTACTGTCCAACAGTAACCCCTCTCTCAGTACTGTCCAATGCCACCCACTCCGTCAGTACTGTCCAACACTGACTCCTCCCTCAGTATTGTCCAACACCGATCCCTCCCCCGGTACTGTCCAACAGCGATCCCTCCCTCGGTACCATCCAATGCTGACCTCTCCCTCAGTACTGTCCAACACCACCCCCTCCCATAGTACTGTCCAACACTGACCCCTCCCTCACTACTGTCCAACACCACCCCCTCCCTCAGTACTGTCCAAACTGACCGGTCCCTCAGTGCTGTCCAACACTGACCTCTCCCTCAGTACTATACAACACCACCCCCACCCTCAGTACTGTCCAACACTGACCTCTCCCTCAGTAATGTCCAACACTGACCTCTACCTCAGTACTGTCCAACATCACAAACTTCCTCAGTACTGTTCAACACCACCTCTTCCCTCAATACTATCCAACACCACTACCTCCCTCAGTACAGTCCAACACTGACCTCTCCCTCTGTACAGTCCAACACCACTCCCTCCCTCAGTGCTGTCCAACACTAACCACTCCCTCAGTACTGTCCAATTCCACACCCTTCCTCAGTACTGTCTTCACCAACACCTCCCTCAGTACTGTCCAACACTACCACCTCCCTCAGTACTGTCCTACAGTGACCCCTCCCTCAGTACTGTCCAACACTGACCTCTCCCGCAGTACTGTCCAACACCACCCCTTCCCTCAGTACTATCCAACACAGACCCCTCCCACGGTACTGTCCAACACTGACCCCTCCGTCAGTACTGTCCAACACCACCCCTTCCCTCAGTACTGTCCAACACCACCCCCTCCCTAATTACTGTCCAACACTGACCCCTCCCTCAGTACTTTCCAACACCACCCCCTTCCTCAGTACTGTCCAACAGATTCCTTCCCTCAGTACTGTTCAACACCCCCTCAGTACTGCCCAACACTGACTTCTCCCACAGTACTGTCCAACGCCACCCCCTCCCTCAGTACTGTCCAACACTGACCCCTCCCTCAGTACTGTCCAACACTGACCCCTCCCTCAGTACCGTCCAACACCACCCCCTTCCTCAGTACTGTCCAACACTGACCCCTCCCTCAGTACTGTCCAACACCACCCCCTCCCTCAGTACTGTCCAACACTGACCCCTCCCTCAGTACTGTCCAACACCACACCCTTCCTCAGTACTGCCCAACACCAACCGTTCCCTCAGTACTGTCCAACACCACCTCCTCCCTCAGTACTGTCCAACAGTGACCTCTCCCTCAGTACTGTCCAACACCACCCCCTTCCTCAGTACTCTCCAACACTAACCCCTCCCTCAGTACTGTCCAACACTGACCCCTCCCTCAGTACTGTCCAACACCACACCCTTCCTCAGTACTGCCCAACACCAACCGTTCCCTCAGTACTGTCCAACACCACCTCCTCCCTCAGTACTGTCCAACAGTGACCTCTCCCTCAGTACTGTCCAACACCACCCCCTTCCTCAGTACTCTCCAACACTAACCCCTCCCTCAGTACTGTCCAATTCCACACCCTTCCTCAGTACTGTCTTCACCAACACCTCCCTCAGTACTGTCCAACAGTGACCCCTCCCTCAGTACTGTCCAACACTGACCTCTCCCGCAGTACTGTCCAACACCACCCCTTCCCTCAGTACTATCCAACACAGACCCCTCCCACGGTACTGTCCAACACTGACCCCTCTGTCAGTACTGTCCAACACCACCCCTTCCCACAGTACTGTCCAACACCACCCCCTCCCTTATTACTATCCAACACCACCCCTTTCCTCAGTACTGTCCAACGCTGACCCCTCCCGCAGTACTTTCCAACACCACACCCTGCCTCAATACTGTCCAACACCACCCCTTCCCTCAGTAGTGTCCAACACCACCCCCTCCCTCAGTACCCTCCAACACTGACCTCTCACTCAGTACAGTCCAACACCACCCCCTTCCTCAGTACAGTCCAACACCACCCCTTCCCTCAGTACTGTCCAACACCACCCCTTCCCTCAGTACTGTCCAATACCAAACCTTCCCTCAGTACTGTCCAACACCACCCCCTTCCTCAGTACTGTCCAACACCACCCCTTCCCTCAGTACTGTCCAACACCAACCCTTCCCTCAGTACTGTCCAACACTGACCTCTCCCATGGTACTGTCCAACACTGACCCCTCCGTCAGTACTGTCCAACACCACCCCTTCCCTCAGTACTGTCCAACACTGACCCCTCCCTCAGTACTGTCCAACACCACCCCCTTCCTCAGTACTGTCCAACACATTCCTTCCCTCAGTACTGTCCAACACCTCCTCAGTACTGTCCAACACTGACCTCTCCCTCAGTACTGTCCAACCCCACCCCCTCCCTCAGTACTATCCAACACTGACCCCTCCCTCAGTACTGTCCAACACTGACCCCTTCCTCAGTACTGTCCAACACCAACACCTCCCTCAGTACTGTCCAACACCACCACCTCCCTCAGTACTGTCAAAGAACACCCCCGCCACTCAGCACTGTCCAACACTGACCCCTTCCTCAGTACTGTCGAACACCAACACCTCCCTCAGTACTGTCCAACACCAGCCCCTCCCACAGTACTGTCCAACACTGACCCCTCCCTCAGTACTGTCCAACACCACCCCCTCCCTCAGTACTGTCCAACACTGACCCCTCCCTCAGTACTGTCCAACACCACACCCTTCCTCAGTACTATCCAACACCAACCGTTCCCTCACTACTGTCCAACACCACGTCCTCCCTTAGTACTGTCCAACACTGACCCCTCCCTCAGTATTGTCCAACACCGATCACTTCCTCGATACTGTCCAACACTGACCCCTCCCTCGGTACTGTCCAACACTAACCCTCGCTCAGTACTGTCCAACACCACGCCTTCCCTCAGTACTGTCCAACACCACCCCCTCCCTCAGTACTGTCCCACATTGACCTCTCCCACAGTACTGTCCAACACCACCCCCACCCTCAGTACTGTCCAACACTTACCTCTCCCTCAGTACTGTCCAACACCGATTCCTCCCTCAGTACTGTCCAACAGTGACCCTTCCCTCAATACTGTCCAATGCCAACCCCTCCCTCAGTACTGTCCAACACTGACCCCTCCCTCAGTGTTGTCCAACACCGATCCCTCCCTCGGTACTGTCCAACAGCGATCCCTCCCTCGGTACCGTCCAACGCTGACTCCTCCCTCAGTACTGTCCAACACCACCCCCTCCCATAGTACTGTCCAACACTGACCCTCCCTCACTACTGTCCAACACCATCCCCTCCCTCAGTACTGTCCAAACTGACCGGTCCCTCAGTACTGTCCAACACCACCACCTTCCTCAGTACTGTTCAACACCACCCCCTCCCTCAGTACTGTCCAACACTGACCTCTCCCTCAGTAATGTCCAACACTGACCTCTACCTCAGTACTGTCCAACACCACCCACTTCCTCAGTACTGTCCAACACCACCTCTTCCCTCAATACTGTCCAATGCCAGCCCCTCCCTCAGTACTGTCCAACACTGACCCCCCCCCTCAGTACTGTCCAAGACCACCCCTTCCCTCAGTACTGTCCAACATCTCCTCCTCCCTCAGTACTGTCCAACACTGACCTCTCTCTCAGTACTGTCCAACACCACCCCCTCCCTCAGTACTGTCCAACACCACCCCTCCCTCAGTACTGTCCAACATCTCCTCCTCCCTCAGTACTGTCCAACACTGACCTCTCTCTCAGTACTGTCCAACACTGACCCCTCCCTCGGTACTGTCCAACACTTATCCTCGCTCAGTACTGTCCAACACCACCCTTCCCTCAGTACTGTCCCACATTGACCTCTCCCTCAGTACTGTCCAACACCACCCCCTCCCTCAGTACTGTCCAACACCACCCCCACCCTCAGTACTGTCCAACACTTACCTCTCCCTCAGTATTGTCCAACACCGATCCCTCCCTCAGTACTGTCCAACAGTAACCCCTCCCTCAGTACTGTCCAACAGTAACCCCTCTCTCAGTACTGTCCAATGCCACCCCGTCCGTCAGTACTGTCCAACACTGACTCCTCCCTCAGTATTGTCAACACCGATCCCTCCCTCGGTACTGTCCAATGCTGACCCCTCCCTCAGTACTGTCCAACACCACACCCTCCCATAGTACTGTCCAACACTGACCCCTCCCTCACTACTGTCCAACACCACCCCCTCCCTCAGTACTGTCCAAACTGACCGGTCCCTCAGTGCTGTCCAACACTGACCTCTCCCTCAGTACTATACAACACCACCCCCTCCCTCAGTACTGTCGAACACTGACCTCTCCCTCAGTAATGTCCAACACTGACCTCTACCTCAGTACTGTCCAACATCACACACTTCCTCAGTACTGTCCAACACCACCTGTTCCCTCAATACTATCCAACACCACTCCTTCCCTCAGTACTGTCCAACACTGACCTCTCCCTCTGTACTGTCCAACACCACCCCCTTCCTCAGTACTGTCCAACACCACCCCCTCCCTCAGTTCTGTCCAACACTGACCTCTCCCTCAGTAATGTCCAACACTGACCTCTACCTCAGTACTGTCCAACATCACAAACTTCCTCAGTACGGTCCAACACCACCTCTTCCCTCAATACTATCCAGCACCACTCCCTCCCTCAGTACTGTCCAACACTACCACCTCCCTCAGTACTGTCCAACAGTGACCCCTCCCTCAGTACTGTCCAACACTGACCTCTCCCGCAGTACTGTCCAACACCACCCCTTCCCTCAGTACTATCCAACACAGACCCCTCCCACGGTACTGTCCAACACTGACCCCTCCGTCAGTACTGTCCAACACCACCCCTTCCCTCAGTACTGTCCAACACCACCCCCTCCCTAATTACTGTCCAACACTGACCCCTCCCTCAGTACTGTCCAACACCACCCCCTTCCTCAGTACTGTCCAACAGATTCCTTCCCTCAGTACTGTTCAACACCCCCTCAGTACTGCCCAACACTGACTTCTCCCTCAGTACTGTCCAACGCCACCCCCTCCCTCAGTACTGTCCAACACTGACCCCTCCCTCAGTACTGTCCAACACTGACCCCTCCCTCAGTACTGTCCAACACCACCACCTCCTTCAGTACTGTCCAAGATCACCCCCGCCACTCAGCACTGTCCAACACTGACCCCTCCCTCAGTAATGTCCAACACTGACCTCTCCCTCAGTACTGTGCAACACCACCCCCTCCCTCAGTACTGTCCAACACTGACCCCTCCCTCAGTATTGTCCATCAGCGAACCCTCCCTCAGTACTGTCCAACACTGACCCCACCTCAATACTGTCCAACACCACCCCATTCCTCAGTACTGTCCAACACCACCCCTTCCTTCAGTAGTGTCCAACACCAGCCCCTCCCACAGTACTGTCCAACACTAACCCCTCCCTCAGTACTGTCCAACACCACCCCCTCCCTCAGTACTGTCCAACACTGATCCCTCCCTCAGTACTGTCCAACACCACCCCCTCCCTCAGTACTGTCCAACACTGACCCCTCCCTCAGTACTGTCCAACACCACCCCCTCCCTCAGTACTGTCCAACACCACCCCTTCCCTCAGTACTGTCCAACATCTCCTCCTCCCTCAGTACTGTCCAACACTGAGCTCTCTCTCAGTACTGTCCAACACCACCCCTTCCCTCAGTGCTGTCTAACACTGACCCCTCCCTCAGTACTGTCCAACACCACCCCCTTCCTCAGTACTGTACAACACATTCCTTCCCTCAGTACTGGCGAACACCCCCTCAGTACTGTCCAACACTGACCTCTCCCTCAGTACTGTCCAACCCCACCCCCTCCCTCAGTAATATCCAACACTGACCCCTCCCTCAGTACTGTCCAGCACTGACCCCTTCCTCAGTACTGTCCAACACCACCACCTCCCTCAGTACTGTCCAAGAACACCCCCGCCACTCAGCACTGTCCAACACTGACCCATCCCTCAGTAATGTCCAACACTGACCTCTCCCTCAGTACTGTCCAACACCACCCCTCCCTCAGTACTGTCCAACACTGACCCCTCCCTCAGTATTGTCCATCAGCGAACCCTCCTTTGGTACTGTCCAAAACTGATCCCTCCCTCTGTTCTGTCCAACACTGACCCCTCCCTCACAACTGTCCAACACCACCCCCTCCCTCAGTACTGTCCAACACTGACCCCCCCTCAGTACTGTCCAACACTACCCCCTCCCTCAGTACTGTCCAACACTGACCCGTCCCTCAGTACTGTCCAACACTACCCCCTTCCTCAGTACTGTCCAACACCAACCCTTCCCTCAGTACTGTCCAACACCAGCCCCTCCCTCAGTACTGTCCAACACTGACCCGTCCCTCAGTACTGTCCAACACCACCCCCTTCCTCAGTACTATCCAACACCACTCCTTCCCTCAGAACTGTCCAACACCAACCGTTCCCTCAGTACTGTCCAACACCATCTCCTCCCTCAGTACTGTCCAACAGTGACCTCTCCCTCAGTACTGTCCAACACCAGTCCCTCCCTCAGTACTGTCCAACACTGACCCCTGCCTCAGTACTGTCCAACACCACCCCTCCCTCAGTACTGTCCAACACTGACCCCTCCCTCAGTACTGTCCAACACCACACCCTTCCTCAGTACTGTCCAACACCAGCCCTTCCCTCAGTACTGTCCAACATCGCCTCCTCCCTCAGTACTGTCCAACACTGACCTCTCCCTCAGTACTGTCCAACACCACCCCCTCCCTCAGTACTGTCAAACACCGACCCCACCCTCAGTACTGTCCAACACCACCCCTCCTTCAGTACTATCCAACACTGACCCCTCCCTCAGTACTGTCCAACACGAGCCCTTCCCTCAGTACTGTCCAAAACCACCCACTCCCTCAGTACTGTCCAACCCTGACCTCTCCCTCAGTAATGTCCAACACCACCCACTTCCTCAGTACTGTCCAACACTACCCCTTCCCTCAGTACTGTCCAACACTGACCCCTCCCTCAGTATTGTCCAACACCGATAACTTCCTCGGTACTGTCCAACACTGACCCCTCCCTCGGTACTGTCCAACACTAACCCTCGCTCAGTACTGTCCAACACCACGCCTTCCCTCAGTACTGTCCAACACCACCCCCTCCCTCAGTACTGTCCCACATTGACCTCTCCCACAGTACTGTCCAACACCACCCCCACCCTCAGTACTGTCCAACACTTACCTCTCCCTCAGTACTGTCCAACACCGATTCCTCCCTCAGTACTGTCCAACAGTGACCCCTCCCTCAATACTGTCCAATGCCAACCCCTCCCTCAGTACTGTCCAACACCGATCCCTCCCTCGGTACTGTCCAACAGCGATCCCTCCCTCACTACTGTCCAACACCACCCCTTTCCTCAGTACTGTCTAAACTGACCGGTCCCTCAGTACTGTCCAACACCACCACCTTCCTCAGTACTGTTCAACACCACCCCCTCCCTCTGTACTGTCCAACACTGACCCCTCCCTCAGTAATGTCCAACACTGACCTCTACCTCAGTACTGTCCAACACCACCCACTTCCTCAGTACTGTCCAACACCACCTCTTCCCTCAATACTGTCCAATGCCAGCCCCTACCTCAGTACTGTCCAACACTGACCCCTCCATCAGTACTGTCCAACACCACGCCTTCCCTCAGTACTGTCCAACACCACCCTTCCCTCAGTACTGTCCCACATTGACCTCTCCCTCAGTACTGTCCAACACAACCCCCTCCCTCAGTACTGTCCAACACCACCCCCACCCTCAGTACTGTCCAACACTTACCTCTCCCTCAGTATTGTCCAACACCGATCCCTCCCTCAGTACTGTCCAACAGTAACCCCTCTCTCAGTACTGTCCAATGCCACCCCCACCCTCAGTACTGTCCAACACTTACCTCTCCCTCAGTATTGTCCAACACCGATCCCTCCCTCAGTACTGTCCAACAGTAACCCCTCTCTCAGTACTGTCCAATGCCAGCCCCTCCGTCAGTACTGTCCAACACTGACTCCTCCCTCAGTATTGTCCAACACCGATCCTCCCTCAGTACTGTCCAACAGCGATCCCTCCCTCGGTACCGTCCAATGCTGACCTCTCCCTCAGTACTGTCGAACACCACCCCCTCCCATAGTACTGTCCAACACCACCTGTTCCCTCAATACTATCCAACACCACTCCTTCCCTCAGTACTGTCCAACACTGACCTCTCCCTCTGTACTGTCCAACACCACCCCCTTCCTCAGTACTGTCCAACACCACCCCCTCCCTCAGTTCTGTCCAACACTGACCTCTCCCTCAGTAATGTCCAACACTGACCTCTACCTCAGTACTGTCCAACATCACAAACTTCCTCAGTACGGTCCAACACCACCTCTTCCCTCAATACTATCCAGCACCACTCCCTCCCTCAGTACTGTCCAACACTACCACCTCCCTCAGTACTGTCCAACAGTGACCCCTCCCTCAGTACTGTCCAACACTGACCTCTCCCGCAGTACTGTCCAACACCACCCCTTCCCTCAGTACTATCCAACACAGACCCCTCCCACGGTACTGTCCAACACTGACCCCTCCGTCAGTACTGTCCAACACCACCCCTTCCCTCAGTACTGTCCAACACCACCCCCTCCCTAATTACTGTCCAACACTGACCCCTCCCTCAGTACTGTCCAACACCACCCTCTTCCTCAGTACTGTCCAACAGATTCCTTCCCTCAGTACTGTTCAACACCCCCTCAGTACTGCCCAACACTGACTTCTCCCTCAGTACTGTCCAACGCCACCCCTCCCTCAGTACTGTCCAACACTGACCCCTCCCTCAGTACTGTCCAACACTGACCCCTCCCTCAGTACTGTCCAACACCACCACCTCCTTCAGTACTGTCCAAGATCACCCCCGCCACTCAGCACTGTCCAACACTGACCCCTCCCTCAGTAATGTCCAACACTGACCTCTCCCTCAGTACTGTGCAACACCACCCCCTCCCTCAGTACTGTCCAACACTGACCCCTCCCTCAGTATTGTCCATCAGCGAACCCTCCCTCAGTACTGTCCAACACTGACCCCCACCTCAATACTGTCCAACACCACCCCATTCCTCAGTACTGTCCAACACCACCCCTTCCTTCAGTAGTGTCCAACACCAGCCCCTCCCACAGTACTGTCCAACACTAACCCCTCCCTCAGTACTGTCCAACACCACCCCCTCCCTCAGTACTGTCCAACACTGACCCCTCCCTCAGTACTGTCCAACACCACCCCCTCCCTCAGTACTGTCCAACACTGACCCCTCCCTCAGTACTGTCCAACACCACCCCCTCCCTCAGTACTGTCCAACACCACCCCTTCCCTCAGTACTGTCCAACATCTCCTCCTCCCTCAGTACTGTCCAACACTGAGCTCTCTCTCAGTACTGTCCAACACCACCCCTTCCCTCAGTGCTGTCTAACACTGACCCCTCCCTCAGTACTGTCCAACACCACCCCCTTCCTCAGTACTGTACAACACATTCCTTCCCTCAGTACTGTCGAACACCCCCTCAGTACTGTCCAACACTGACCTCTCCCTCAGTACTGTCCAACCCCACCCCCTCCCTCAGTAATATCCAACACTGACCCCTCCCTCAGTACTGTCCAGCACTGACCCCTTCCTCAGTACTGTCCAACACCACCACCTCCCTCAGTACTGTCCAAGAACACCCCCGCCACTCAGCACTGTCCAACACTGACCCATCCCTCAGTAATGTCCAACACTGACCTCTCCCTCAGTACTGTCCAACACCACCCCTCCCTCAGTACTGTCCAACACTGACCCCTCCCTCAGTATTGTCCATCAGCGAACCCTCCTTTGGTACTGTCCAAAACTGATCCCTCCCTCTGTTCTGTCCAACACTGACCCCTCCCTCACAACTGTCCAACACCACCCCCTCCCTCAGTACTGTCCAACACTGACCCCCCCTCAGTACTGTCCAACACTACCCCCTCCCTCAGTACTGTCCAACACTGACCCGTCCCTCAGTACTGTCCAACACTACCCCCTTCCTCAGTACTGTCCAACACCAACCCTTCCCTCAGTACTGTCCAACACCAGCCCCTCCCTCAGTACTGTCCAACACTGAACCGTCCCTCAGTACTGTCCAACACCACCCCCTTCCTCAGTACTATCCAACACCACTCCTTCCCTCAGAACTGTCCAACACCAACCGTTCCCTCAGTACTGTCCAACACCACCTCCTCCCTCAGTACTGTCCAACAGTGACCTCTCCCTCAGTACTGTCCAACACCAGTCCCTCCCTCAGTACTGTCCAACACTGACCCCTGCCTCAGTACTGTCCAACACCACCCCTCCCTCAGTACTGTCCAACACTGACCCCTCCCTCAGTACTGTCCAACACCACACCCTTCCTCAGTACTGTCCAACACCAGCCCTTCCCTCAGTACTGTCCAACATCGCCTCCTCCCTCAGTACTGTCCAACACTGACCTCTCCCTCAGTACTGTCCAACACCACCCCCTCCCTCAGTACTGTCAAACACCGACCCCACCCTCAGTACTGTCCAACACCACCCCTCCTTCAGTACTATCCAACACTGACCCCTCCCTCAGTACTGTCCAACACGAGCCCTTCCCTCAGTACTGTCCAAAACCACCCCCTCCCTCAGTACTGTCCAACCCTGACCTCTCCCTCAGTAATGTCCAACACCACCCACTTCCTCAGTACTGTCCAACACTACCCCTTCCCTCAGTACTGTCCAACACTGACCCCTCCCTCAGTATTGTCCAACACCGATAACTTCCTCGGTACTGTCCAACACTGACCCCTCCCTCGGTACTGTCCAACACTAACCCTCGCTCAGTACTGTCCAACACCACGCCTTCCCTCAGTACTGTCCAACACCACCCCCTCCCTCAGTACTGTCCCACATTGACCTCTCCCACAGAACTGTCCAACACCACCCCCACCCTCAGTACTGTCCAACACTTACCTCTCCCTCAGTACTGTCCAACACCGATTCCTCCCTCAGTACTGTCCAACAGTGACCCCTCCCTCAATACTGTCCAATGCCAACCCCTCCCTCAGTACTGTCCAACACCGATCCCTCCCTCGGTACTGTCCAACAGCGATCCCTCCCTCACTACTGTCCAACACCACCCCTTTCCTCAGTACTGTCTAAACTGACCGGTCCCTCAGTACTGTCCAACACCACCACCTTCCTCAGTACTGTTCAACACCACCCCCTCCCTCTGTACTGTCCAACACTGACCCCTCCCTCAGTAATGTCCAACACTGACCTCTACCTCAGTACTGTCCAACACCACCCACTTCCTCAGTACTGTCCAACACCACCTCTTCCCTCAATACTGTCCAATGCCAGCCCCTACCTCAGTACTGTCCAACACTGACCCCTCCATCAGTACTGTCCAACACCACGCCTTCCCTCAGTACTGTCCAACACCACCCTTCCCTCAGTACTGTCCCACATTGACCTCTCCCTCAGTACTGTCCAACACAACCCCCTCCCTCAGTACTGTCCAATGCCACCCCCACCCTCAGTACTGTCCAACACTTACCTCTCCCTCAGTATTGTCCAACACCGATCCCTCCCTCAGTACTGTCCAACAGTAACCCCTCCCTCAGTACTGTCCAATGCCACCCCCTCCGTCAGTACTGTCCAACACTGACTCCTCCCTCAGTATTGTCAACACCGATCCCTCCCTCGGTACTGTCCAACAGCGATCCCTCCCTCGGTACCGTCCAATGCTGACCCCTCCCTCAGTACTGTCGAACACCACCCCCTCCCATAGTACTGTCCAACACTGACCCCTCCCTCACTACTGTCCAACACCACCCGCTCCCTCAGTACTGTCCAAACTGACCGGTCCCTCAGTGCTGTCCAACACTGACCTCTCCCTCAGTACTATACAACACCACCCCCTCCCTCAGTACTGTCCAACACTGACCTCTCCCTCAGTAATGTCCAACACTGACCTCTACCTCAGTACTGTCCAACATCACACACTTCCTCAGTACTGTCCAACACCACCTCTTCATTCAATACTATCCAAAACCACTCCCTCCCTCAGTACTGTCCAACACTGACCTCTCCCTCTGTACTGTCCAACACCACCCCCTCCCTCAGTACTGTCCAACACTGACTCCCTCAGTAATGTCCAACACTGAGCTCTACCTCAGTACTGTCCAACATCACACACTTCCTCAGTACTGTCCAACACCACCTCTTCCCTCAATACTATCCAACACCACTCCCTCCCTCAGTACTGTCCAACACTGACCTCTCCCTCTGTACTGTCCAATTCCAGACCCTTCCTCAGTACTGTCTTCACCAACACCTCCCTCAGTACTGTCCAACACTACCACCTCCCTCAGTACTGTCCAACAGTGACCCGACCCTCAGTACTGTCCAACACTGACCTCTCCCGCAGTACTGTCAAACACCACCCCTTCCTACAGTACTATCCAACACAGACCCCTCCAATGGTACTGTCCAACACTGACCCCTCCGTCAGTACTGTCCAACACCACTCCTTCCCACAGTACTGTCCAACACCACCCTCTTCCTCAGTACTGTCCAACACATTCCTTCCCTCAGTACTGTTCAACACCCCCTCAGTACTGTCCAACACTGACTTCTCCCTCAGTACTGTCCAACGCCACCCCCTCCGTCAGTACTGTCCAACACTGACCCCTCCCTCAGTACTGTCCAACACCACCACCTCCTTCAGTACTGTCCAAGATCACCCCCGCCACTCAGCACTGTCCAACACTGACCCCACCTCAATACTGTCCAACACTACCCCTCCCTCAGTACTGTCCAACACTGACCCGTCCCTCAGTACTGTCCAACACCACCTCATTCCTCAGTACTGTCCAACACCACCCCTTCCTTCAGTACTGTCCAACACCAGCCCCTCCCACAGTACTGTCCAACACTGACCCCTCCCTCAGTACTGTCCAACACCACCCCCTCCCTCAGTACTGTCCAACACTGACCCCTCCCTCAGTACTGTCCAACACCACACCCTTCCTCAGTACTGCCCAACACCAACCGTTCCCTCAGTACTGTCCAACACCACCTCCTCCCTCAGTACTGTCCAACAGTGACCTCTCCCTCAGTACTGTCCAACACCACCCCCTCCTTCAGTACTGTCCAACACCACCCCTTCCCTCAGTACTGTCCAACACCAGCCCCTCCCTCAGTACTGTCCAACTCTGACCCCTCCCTCAGTACTGTCCAACACCACCTCTTCCCTCAATACTATCCAATGCCACCCCCTCCCTCAGTACTGTCCAACACTGACCCCTCCCTCAGTACTGTCCAATTCCACACCCTCCCTCTGTACTGTCCAACACTACCACCTCCGTCAGTACTGTCCAACAGTGACCCCTCCCTCAGTAATGTCGAACACTGACCTCTCCTGCAGTACTGTCCAACACCACCCCCTTCCTCAGTACTGTCAAATACTGACCCCTTCCTCATTAATGTCCAACACTGACCTCTCCCTCAGTACTGTGTAACACCACCCCTCCCTCAGTACTGTCCAACACTGACCCCTCCCTCAGCATTGTCCATCAGCGAACCCTCCCTTGGTACTGTCCAAAACTGATCCCTCCCTCTGTACTGTCCAACACTGACCCCTCCCTCACAACTGTCCAACACCACCCCCTCCCTTATTACTGTCCAACACCGACCTCTCCTTCAGTACTATCCAACACCACCCCCTCCCTCAGTACTGTCCAAACACTGACCTCTCCCTCAGTAATGTCCAACACTGACCTCTACCTCAGTACTGTCCAACATCACCCCCTTCCTCAGTACTGTCCAACACCACCTCTTCCCTCAATACTATCCAATGCCACCCCCTCCCTCAGTACAGTCCAACACTGACCCCTCCCTCAGTACTGTCCAATTCCACACCCTTCCTCAGTACTGTCTTCACCACCACCTCCCTCAGTACTGTCCAACACTACCACCTCCCTCAGTACTGTCCAACACCACCCTCTTCCTCAGTACTGTCAAACACTGACCTCTCCCTCATTATTGTACAACAGTGATCCCTCCCTCGGTACTGTCCAAACTGACCCCTCCCTCACTACTGTCCAACACCACCCCCTCCCTCAGTACTTTCCAACACTGACCCCTCCCTCAGTACTGTCCAATTCCCCCCCCTCAGTACTGCCCAACACTGACACTTCTCTCAGTACTGTCCAACACTGACCTCACCCTCAGTACTGTCCAACACCACCCCCTCCCTCAGTACTCTCCAACACTGACCCCTCCCTCAGTACTGTCCAACACCACCCCCTCCCTCAGTACTGTCCAACACCATCCCTTTCTCAGTACTGTCCAACACTGACCCCTCCCTCAGTACTGTCCAACACTAAACCCCTTCTTCAGTACTGTCCAACACCACCCCTTCCCTCATTACTGTCCAACACCACCCCTTCCATCAGTATTGTCCAATACTGACCCCTCCCTCAGTATAGTCCAACACCGATCCCTTCCTCGGTACTGTCCAACACCACCCCCTCCCTCAGTACTATCCAACACTGTCCCATCCGTCAGTACTGTCCAACACCACCCCCTTCCTCAGTACTGTCCAACACCTTCCTTCCCTCAGTACTGTTCAACACCACCCTCTCCCTCAGTACTGTCCAACACTGACCCCTCCCTCGGTACTGTCCAACACTGACCCCTCCCTCAGTATTGTCCAACACCGATCCCTCCCTCGGTACTGTCCAAAACTGACCCCTCCCTCAGTACTGTCCAACACCAACCGTTCCCTCAGTACTGTCCAACACCACCTCCTCCCTCAGTACTGTCCAACACTGACCTCTCCCTCAGTACTGTCCAACACCAGTCCCTCCCTCAGTACTGTCCAACACTGACCCCTCCCTCAGTACTGTCCAACACCACACCCTTCCTCAGTACTGTCCAACACCACCCCTTCACTCAGTACTGTCCAACATCTCCTCCTCCCTCAGTACTGTCCAACACTGACCTCTCCACCAGTACTGTCCAACACCACCCCCTCCCTCAGTACTGTCAAACACCGACCCCACCCTCAGTACTGTCCAACACCACCCCTCCCTCAGTACTATCCAACACTGACCCCTCCCTCAGTACTGTCCAACACGAGCCCTTCCCTCAGTACTGTCCAAAACCACCCCCTCCCTCAGTACTGTCCAACCCTGACCTCTCCCTCAGTACTGTCCAACACCACCCACTGCCTCAGTACTGTCCAACACCACCCCTTCCCTCAGTACTGTCCAACACTGACCCCTCCCTCAGTATTGTCAAACACCAATCACTTCCTCGGTACTGTCCAACACTGACCCCTCCCTCGGTACTGTCCAACACTAACCCTCGCTCAGTACTGTCCAACACCACGCCTTCCCTCAGTACTGTCCAACACCACCCCCTCCCTCAGTACTGTCCCACATTGACCTCTCCCACAGTACTGTCCAACACCACCCCCACCCTCAGTGCTGTCCAGCACTTACCTCTCCCTCAGTACTGTCCAACACCGATTCCTCCCTCAGTACTGTCCAACAGTAACCCCTCCCTCGGTACTGTCCAACAGTTATCCTCGCTCAGTACTGTCCAACACCACGCCTTCCCTCAGTACTGTCCAACACCACCCTTCCCTCAGTACTGTCCCACATTGACCTCTCCCTCAGTACTGTCCAACACCACACCCTCGCTCAGTACTGTCCAACACCACCCCCACCCTCAGTACTGTCCAACACTTACCTCTCCCTCAGTATTGTCCAACACCGATCCCTACCTCAGTACTGTCCAACAGTAACCCCTCCCTCAGTACTGTCCAATGCCACCCCCTCCGTCAGTACTGTCCAACACTGACTCCTCCCTCAGTATTGTCAACACCGATCCCTCCCTCGGTACTGTCCAACAGCGATCCCTCCCTCGGTACCGTCCAATGCTGACCCCTCCCTCAGTACTGTCCAACACCACCGCCTCCCATAGTACTGTCCAACACTGACCCCTCCCTCACTACTGTCCAACACCACCCCCTCCCTCAGTACTGTCCAAAATGACCGGTCCTTCAGTGCTGTCCAACACTGACCTCTCCCTCAGTACTATACAACACCACCCCCTCCCTCAGTACTGTCCAACACTGACCTCTCCCTCAGTAATGTCCAACACTGACCTCTACCTCAGTACTGTCCAACATCACACACTTCCTCAGTACTGTCCAACACCACCTCTTCCCTCAATACTATCCAACATCACTCCCTCCCTCAGTACTGTCCAACACTGACCTCTCCCTCTGTACTGTCCAACACCACTCCCTCCCTCAGTACTGTCCAACACCACCCCTTCCCTCAGTACTGTCCAAAACCACCCCCTCCCTCAGTTCTGTCCAACACTGACCTCTCCCTCAGTAATGTCCAACACTGACCTCTACCTCAGTACTGTCCAACATCACAAACTTCCTCAGTACTGTCCAACACCACCTCTTCCCTCAATACTATCCAGCACCACTCCCTCCCTCAGTACTGTCCAACACTACCACCTCCCTCAGTACTGTCCAACAGTGACCCCTCCCTCAGTACTGTCCAACACTGACCTCTCCCGCAGTACTGTCCAACACCACCCCTTCCCTCAGTACTATCCAACACAGACCCCTCCCACGGTACTGTCCAACACTGACCCCTCCGTCAGTACTGTCCAACACCACCCCTTCCCTCAGTACTGTCCAACACCACCCCCTCCCTAATTACTGTCCAACACTGACCCCTCCCTCAGTACTGTCCAACACCACCCCCTTCCTCAGTACTGTCCAACAGATTCCTTCCCTCAGTACTGTTCAACACCCCCTCAGTACTGCCCAACACTGACTTCTCCCTCAGTACTGTCCAACGCCACCCCCCTCCCTCAGTACTGTCCAACACTGACCCCTCCCTCAGTACTGTCCAACACTGACCCCTCCCTCAGTACTGTCCAACACCACCACCTCCTTCAGTACTGTCCAAGATCACCCCCCGCCACTCAGCACTGTCCAACACTGACCCCTCCCTCAGTAATGTCCAACACTGACCTCTCCCTCAGTACTGTGCAACACCACCCCCTCCCTCAGTACTGTCCAACACTGACCCCTCCCTCAGTATTGTCCATCAGCGAACCCTCCCTCAGTACTGTCCAACACTGACCCCACCTCAATACTGTCCAACACTACCCCTCCCTCAGTACTGTCCAACACTGACCCGTCCCTCAGTACTGTCCAACACCACCCCATTCCTCAGTACTGTCCAACACCACCCCTTCCTTCAGTACTGTCCAACACCAGCCCCTCCCACAGTACTGTCCAACACTAACCCCTCCCTCAGTACTGTCCAACACCACCCCCTCCCTCAGTACTGTCCAACACTGACCCCTCCCTCAGTACTGTCCAACACCACCCCCTCCCTCAGTACTGTCCAACACTGACCCCTCCCTCAGTACTGTCCAACACCACCCCCTTCCTCAGTACTGTCCAACACATTCCTTCCCTCAGTACTGTCGAACACCCCCTCAGTACTGTCCAACACTGACCTCTCACTCAGTACTGTCCAACCTCACCCCCTCCCTCAGTAATATCCAACACTGACCCCTCCCTCAGTACTGTCCAGCACTGACCCCTTCCTCAGTACTGTCCAACACCACCACCTCCCTCAGTACTGTCCAAGAACACCCCCGCCACTCAGCATTGTCCAACACTGACCCATCCCTCAGTAATGTCCAACACTGACCTCTCCCTCAGTACTGTCCAACACCACCCCTCCCTCAGTACTGTCCAACACTGACCCCTCCCTCAGTATTGTCCATCAGCGAACCCTCCTTTGGTACTGTCCAAAACTGACCCCTCCCTCAGTACTGTCCAACACCAACCGTTCCCTCAGTACTGTCCAACACCACCTCCTCCCTCAGTACTGTCCAACACTGACCTCTCCCTCAGTACTGTCCAACACCAGTCCCTCCCTCAGTACTGTCCAACACTGACCCCTCCCTCAGTACTGTCCAACACCACCCCTCCCTCAGTACTATCCAACACTGACCCCTCCCTCAGTACTGTCCAACACCACACCCTTCCTCAGTACTGTCCAACACCACCCCTTCACTCAGTACTGTCCAACATCTCCTCCTCCCTCAGTACTGTCCAACACTGACCTCTCCACCAGTACTGTCCAACACTACCCCCCTCCCTCAGTACTGTCAAACACCGACCCCACCCTCAGTACTGTCCAACACCACCCCTCCCTCAGTACTATCCAACACTGACCCCTCCCTCAGTACTGTCCAACACGAGCCCTTCCCTCAGTACTGTCCAAAACCACCCCCTCCCTCAGTACTGTCCAACCCTGACCTCTCCCTCAGTACTGTCCAACACCACCCACTGCCTCAGTACTGTCCAACACCACCCCTTCCCTCAGTACTGTCCAACACTGACCCCTCCCTCAGTATTGTCAAACACCAATCACTTCCTCGGTACTGTCCAACACTGACCCCTCCCTCGGTACTGTCCAACACTAACCCTCGCTCAGTACTGTCCAACACCACGCCTTCCCTCAGTACTGTCCAACACCACCCCCTCCCTCAGTACTGTCCCACATTGACCTCTCCCTCAGTACTGTCCAACACCGATTCCTCCCTCAGTACTGTCCAACAGTGACCCCTCCCTCGGTACTGTCCAACAGTTATCCTCGCTCAGTACTGTCCAACACCACGCCTTCCCTCAGTACTGTCCAACACCACCCTTCCCTCAGTACTGTCCCACATTGACCTCTCCCTCAGTACTGTCCAACACCACACCCTCGCTCAGAACTGTCCAACACCACCCCCACCCTCAGTACTGTCCAACACTTACCTCTCCCTCAGTATTGTCCAACACCGATCCCTACCTCAGTACTGTCCAACAGTAACCCCTCCCTCAGTACTGTCCAATGCCACCCCCTCCGTCAGTACTGTCCAACACTGACTCCTCCCTCAGTATTGTCAACACCGATCCCTCCCTCGGTACTGTCCAACAGCGACCCCTCCCTCGGTACCGTCCAATGCTGACCCCTCCCTCAGTACTGTCCAACACCACCGCCTCCCATAGTACTGTCCAACACTGACCCCTCCCTCACTACTGTCCAACACCACCCCCTCCCTCAGTACTGTCCAAACTGACCGGTCCCTCAGTGCTGTCCAACACTGACCTCTCCCTCAGTACTATACAACACCACCCCCTCCCTTAGTACTGTCCAACACTGACCTCTCCCTCAGTAATGTCCAACACTGACCTCTACCTCAGTACTGTCCAACATCACACACTTCCTCAGTACTGTCCAACACCACCTCTTCCCTCAATACTATCCAACATCACTCCCTCCCTCAGTACTGTCCAACACTGACCTCTCCCTCTGTACTGTCCAACACCACTCCCTCCCTCAGTACTGTCCAACACCACCCCTTCCCTCAGTACTGTCCAAAACCACCCCCTCCCTCAGTTCTGTCCAACACTGACCTCTCCCTCAGTAATGTCCAACACTGACCTCTACCTCAGTACTGTCCAACATCACAAACTTCCTCAGTACTGTCCAACACCACCTCTTCCCTCAATACTATCCAGCACCACTCCCTCCCTCAGTACTGTCCAACACTACCACCTCCCTCAGTACTGTCCAACAGTGACCCCTCCCTCAGTACTGTCCAACACTGACCTCTCCCGCAGTACTGTCCAACACCACCCCTTCCCTCAGTACTATCCAACACAGACCCCTCCCACGGTACTGTCCAACATTGACCCCTCCGTCAGTACTGTCCAACACCACCCCTTCCCTCAGTACTGTCCAACACCACCCCCTCCCTAATTACTGTCCAACACTGACCCCTCCCTCAGTACTGTCCAACACCACCCCCTTCCTCAGTACTGTCCAACAGATTCCTTCCCTCAGTACTGTTCAACACCCCCTCAGTACTGCCCAACACTGACTTCTCCCTCAGTACTGTCCAACGCCACCCCCTCCCTCAGTACTGTCCAACACTGTCCCCTCCCTCAGTACTGTCCAACACTGACCCCTCCCTCAGTACTGTCCAACACCACCACCTCCTTCAGTACTGTCCAAGATCACCCCCGCCACTCAGCACTGTCCAACACTGACCCCTCCCTCAGTAATGTCCAACACTGACCTCTCCCTCAGTACTGTGCAACACCACCCCCTCCCTCAGTACTGTCCAACACTGACCCCTCCCTCAGTATTGTCCATCAGCGAACCCTCCCTCAGTACTGTCCAACACTGACCCCACCTCAATACCGTCCAACACTACCCCTCCCTCAGTACTGTCCAACACTGACCCGTCCCTCAGTACTGTCCAACACCACCCCATTCCTCAGTACTGTCCAACACCACCCCTTCCTTCAGTACTGTCCAACACCAGCCCCTCCCACAGTACTGTCCAACACTAACCCCTCCCTCAGTACTGTCCAACACCACCCCCTCCCTCAGTACTGTCCAACACTGACCCCTCCCTCAGTACTGTCCAACACCACCCCCTCCCTCAGTACTGTCCAACACTGACCCCTCCCTCAGTACTGTCCAACACCACCCCCTTCCTCAGTACTGTCCAACACATTCCTTCCCTCAGTACTGTCGAACACCCCCTCAGTACTGTCCAACACTGACCTCTCCCTCAGTACTGTCCAACCTCACCCCCTCCCTCAGTAATATCCAACACTGACCCCTCCCTCAGTACTGTCCAGCACTGACCCCTTCCTCAGTACTGTCCAACACCACCACCTCCCTCAGTACTGTCCAAGAACACCCCCGCCACTCAGCATTGTCCAACACTGACCCATCCCTCAGTAATGTCCAACACTGACCTCTCCCTCAGTACTGTCCAACACCACCCCTCCCTCAGTACTGTCCAACACTGACCCCCTCCCTCAGTATTGTCCATCAGCGAACCCTCCTTTGGTACTGTCCAAAACTGATCCCTCCCTCTGTTCTGTCCAACACTGACCCCTCCTTCACAACTGTCCAACACCACCCCCTCCCTCAGTACTGTCCAACACTGACCCCCCCTCAGTACTGTCCAACACTACCCCCTCCCTCAGTACTGTCCAACACTGACCCGTCCCTCAGTACTGTCCAACACTACCCCCTTCCTCAGTACTGTCCAACACCACCCCTTCCCTCAGTACTGTCCCACATTGACCTCTCCCTCAGTACTGTCCAACACCGATTCCTCCCTCAGTACTGTCCAACAGTGACCCCTCCCTCGGTACTGTCCAACAGTTATCCTCGCTCAGTACTGTCCAACACCACGCCTTCCCTCAGTACTGTCCAACACCACCCTTCCCTCAGTACTGTCCCACATTGACCTCTCCCTCAGTACTGTCCAACACCACACCCTCGCTCAGAACTGTCCAACACCACCCCCACCCTCAGTACTGTCCAACACTTACCTCTCCCTCAGTATTGTCCAACACCGATCCCTACCTCAGTACTGTCCAACAGTAACCCCTCCCTCAGTACTGTCCAATGCCACCCCCTCCGTCAGTACTGTCCAACACTGACTCCTCCCTCAGTATTGTCAACACCGATCCCTCCCTCGGTACTGTCCAACAGCGACCCCTCCCTCGGTACCGTCCAATGCTGACCCCTCCCTCAGTACTGTCCAACACCACCGCCTCCCATAGTACTGTCCAACACTGACCCCTCCCTCACTACTGTCCAACACCACCCCCTCCCTCAGTACTGTCCAAACTGACCGGTCCCTCAGTGCTGTCCAACACTGACCTCTCCCTCAGTACTATACAACACCACCCCCTCCCTTAGTACTGTCCAACACTGACCTCTCCCTCAGTAATGTCCAACACTGACCTCTACCTCAGTACTGTCCAACATCACACACTTCCTCAGTACTGTCCAACACCACCTCTTCCCTCAATACTATCCAACATCACTCCCTCCCTCAGTACTGTCCAACACTGACCTCTCCCTCTGTACTGTCCAACACCACTCCCTCCCTCAGTACTGTCCAACACCACCCCTTCCCTCAGTACTGTCCAAAACCACCCCCTCCCTCAGTTCTGTCCAACACTGACCTCTCCCTCAGTAATGTCCAACACTGACCTCTACCTCAGTACTGTCCAACATCACAAACTTCCTCAGTACTGTCCAACACCACCTCTTCCCTCAATACTATCCAGCACCACTCCCTCCCTCAGTACTGTCCAACACTACCACCTCCCTCAGTACTGTCCAACAGTGACCCCTCCCTCAGTACTGTCCAACACTGACCTCTCCCGCAGTACTGTCCAACACCACCCCTTCCCTCAGTACTATCCAACACAGACCCCTCCCACGGTACTGTCCAACATTGACCCCTCCGTCAGTACTGTCCAACACCACCCCTTCCCTCAGTACTGTCCAACACCACCCCCTCCCTAATTACTGTCCAACACTGACCCCTCCCTCAGTACTGTCCAACACCACCCCCTTCCTCAGTACTGTCCAACAGATTCCTTCCCTCAGTACTGTTCAACACCCCCTCAGTACTGCCCAACACTGACTTCTCCCTCAGTACTGTCCAACGCCACCCCCTCCCTCAGTACTGTCCAACACTGTCCCCTCCCTCAGTACTGTCCAACACTGACCCCTCCCTCAGTACTGTCCAACACCACCACCTCCTTCAGTACTGTCCAAGATCACCCCCGCCACTCAGCACTGTCCAACACTGACCCCTCCCTCAGTAATGTCCAACACTGACCTCTCCCTCAGTACTGTGCAACACCACCCCCTCCCTCAGTACTGTCCAACACTGACCCCTCCCTCAGTATTGTCCATCAGCGAACCCTCCCTCAGTACTGTCCAACACTGACCCCACCTCAATACCGTCCAACACTACCCCTCCCTCAGTACTGTCCAACACTGACCCGTCCCTCAGTACTGTCCAACACCACCCCATTCCTCAGTACTGTCCAACACCACCCCTTCCTTCAGTACTGTCCAACACCAGCCCCTCCCACAGTACTGTCCAACACTAACCCCTCCCTCAGTACTGTCCAACACCACCCCCTCCCTCAGTACTGTCCAACACTGACCCCTCCCTCAGTACTGTCCAACACCACCCCCTCCCTCAGTACTGTCCAACACTGACCCCTCCCTCAGTACTGTCCAACACCACCCCCTTCCTCAGTACTGTCCAACACATTCCTTCCCTCAGTACTGTCGAACACCCCCTCAGTACTGTCCAACACTGACCTCTCCCTCAGTACTGTCCAACCTCACCCCCTCCCTCAGTAATATCCAACACTGACCCCTCCCTCAGTACTGTCCAGCACTGACCCCTTCCTCAGTACTGTCCAACACCACCACCTCCCTCAGTACTGTCCAAGAACACCCCCGCCACTCAGCATTGTCCAACACTGACCCATCCCTCAGTAATGTCCAACACTGACCTCTCCCTCAGTACTGTCCAACACCACCCCTCCCTCAGTACTGTCCAACACTGACCCCTCCCTCAGTATTGTCCATCAGCGAACCCTCCTTTGGTACTGTCCAAAACTGATCCCTCCCTCTGTTCTGTCCAACACTGACCCCTCCTTCACAACTGTCCAACACCACCCCCCTCCCTCAGTACTGTCCAACACTGACCCCCCCTCAGTACTGTCCAACACTACCCCCCTCCCTCAGTACTGTCCAACACTGACCCGTCCCTCAGTACTGTCCAACACTACCCCCTTCCTCAGTACTGTCCAAAACACCACCCCTTCCCTCAGTACTGTCCAACACCAGCCCCTCCCTCAGTACTGTCCAACACTGACCCGTCCCCTCAGTACTGTCCAACACCACCCCCCTTCCTCAGTACTATCCAACACCACTCTTCCCTCAGAACTGTCCAACACCAACCGTTCCTCAGTACTGTCCAACACCACCCTCCTCCCTCAGTACTGTCCAACAGTGACCTCTCCTCACTACTGTCCAACGCCAGTCCCTCCCTCAGTACTGTCCAACACTGACCCCTCCCTCAGTACTGTCCAACACCACCACTCCCTCAGTACTGTCCAACACTGACCCTCCCTCAGTACTGTCCAACACCACCCACTTCCTCAGTACTGTCCAACACTACCCCCTTCCTCAGTACTGTCCAACACTGACCCCTCCCTCAGTATTGTCCAACACCGATAACTTCCTCGGTACTGTCCAACACTGACCCCTCCCTCGGTACTGTCCAACACTAACCCTCGCTCAGTACTGTCCAACACCATGCCTTCCCTCAGTACTGTCCAACACACCACCCCCTCCCTCAGTACTGTCCCACATTGACCTCTCCCACAGTACTGTCCAACACCACCCCGACCCTCAGTACTGTCCAACACTTACCTCTCCCTCAGTACTGTCCAACACCGATTCCTCCCTCAGTACTGTCCAACAGTGACCCCTCCCTCAATACTGTCCAATGCCAACCCCTCCCTCAGTACTGTCCAACACAGACCCCTCCCTCAGTATTGTCCAACACCGATCCCTCCCTCGGTACTGTCCAACAGCGATCCCTCCCTCACTACTGTCCAACACCACCCCTTCCTCAGTACTGTCTAAACTGACCGGTCCCTCAGTACTGTCAACACCACCACCTTCCTCAGTACTGTTCAACACCACCCCCTCCCTCAGTACTGTCCAACACTGACCCCTCCCTCAGTAATGTCCAACACTGACCTCTACCTCAGTACTGTCCAACACCACCCACTTCCTCAGTACTGTCCAACACCACCTCTTCCCTCAATACTGTCCAATGCCAGCCCCTCCCTCAGTACTGTCCAACACTGACCCCTCCATCAGTACTGTCCAACACCAGCCCTTCCCTCAGTACTGTCCAACACCACCCTTCCCTCAGTACTGTCCCACATTGACCTCTCCCTCAGTACTGTCCAACACAACCCCCTCCCTCAGTACTGTCCAACACCACCCCCACCCTCAGTACTGTCCAACACTTACCTCTCCCTCAGTATTGTCCAACACCGATCCCTCCCTCAGTACTGTCCAATGCCACCCCCACCCTCAGTACTGTCCAACACTTACCTCTCCCTCAGTATTGTCCAACACCGATCCCTCCCTCAGTACTGTCCAACAGTAACCCCTCTCTCAGTACTGTCCAATGCCAGCCCCTCCGTCAGTACTGTCCAACACTGACTCCTCCCTCAGTATTGTCCAACACCGATCCCTCCCTCAGTACTGTCCAACAGCGATCCCTCCCTTGGGTACCGTCCAATGCTGACCTCTCCCTCAGTACTGTCGAACACCACCCCCCTCCCATAGTACTGTCCAACACTGACCCCTCCCTCACTACTGTCCAACACCACCCCCTCCCTCAGTACTGTCCAAACTGACCGGTCCCTCAGTGCTGTCCAACACTGACCTCTCCCTCAGTACTATAAAACACCACCCCCTCCCTCAGTACTGTCCAACACTGACCTCTCCCTCAGTAATGTCCAACACTGACCTCTCCCTCAGTAATGTCCAACCACTGACCTCTACCTCAGTACTGTCCAACATCACACACTTCCTCAGTACTGTCCAACACCACCTCTTCCCTCAATACTATCCAACACCACTCCCTCCCTCAGTACTGTCCAACACTGACCTCTCCCTCTGTACTGTCCAACACCACCCCCTCCCTCAGTACTGTCCAACACTGACTCCCTCAGTAATGTCCAACACTGACCTCTACCTCAGTACTGTCCAACATCACACACTTCCTCAGTACTGTCCAACACCACCTCTTCTCTCAATACTATCCAACACCACTCCCTCCCTCAGTACTGTCCAACACTGACCTCTCCCTCTGTACTGTCCAACACCACTCCCTCCCTCAGTACTGTCCAACACTAACCACTCCCTCAGTACTGTCCAATTCCAGACCCTTCCTCAGTACTGTCTTCACCAACACCTCCCTCAGTACTGTCCAACACTACCACCTCCCTCAGTACTGTCCAACAGTGACCCGACCCTCAGTACTGTCCAACACTGACCTCTCCCGCAGTACTGTCCAACACCACCCTTCCTACAGTACTATCCAACACAGACCCCTCCCACGGTACTGTCCAAGACTGACCCCTCCGTCAGTACTGTCCAACCACCACCCCTTCCCACAGTACTGTCCAACACCACACCCTCCCTAATTACTGTCCAACACTGACCCCTCCCTCAGTACTGTCCAACACCACCCTCTTCCTCAGTACTGTTCAACACATTCCTTCCCTCAGTACTGTTCAAACACCCCCTCAGTACTGTCCAACACTGACTTCTCCCTCAGTACTGTCCAACGCCACCCCTCCGTCAGTACTGTCCAACACTGACCCCTCCCTCAGTACTGTCCAACACCACCACCTCCTTCAGTACTGTCCAAGATCACCCCCGCCACTCAGCACTGTCCAACACTGACCGCACCTCAATACTGTCCAACACTACCCTCCCTCAGTACTGTCCAACACTGACCCGTCCCTCAGTACGTCCAACACCACCTCATTCCTCAGTACTGTCCAACACCACCCCTTCCTTCAGTACTGTCCAACACCAGCCCCTCCACAGTACTGTCCAACACTGACCCCTCCCTCAGTACTGTCCAACACCACCCCTCCCTCAGTACTGTCCAACACTGACCCCTCCCTCAGTACTGTCCAACACCACACCCTTCCTCAGTACTGCCCAACACCAACCGTTCCCTCAGTACTGTCCAACAGTGACCTCTCCTGAGTAGTGCCCAACACCACCCGCTCCTTCAGTACTGTCCAACACACCCCTTCCCTCAGTACTGTCCAACACCAGCCCCTCCCTCAGTACTGTCCAACTCTGACCCCTCCCTCAGTACTGTCCAACACAGCCCCTCCCTCAGTACTGTCCAACAGCGATCCCTCCCTCGGTCCGTCCAACGCTGACTCCTCCCTCAGTACTGAACAACACCACCCCCTCCCATAGTACTGTCCAACACTGACCCCTCCCTCACTACTGTCCAACATCACCCCCTCCCTCAGTACTGTCCAAACCTGACCGGTCCTCAGTACTGTCCAACACCACCACCTTCCTCAGTACTGTCCAACACCACCCCCTCCCTCAGTGCTGTCCAACACTGACCTCTCCTCAGTACTATCCAACACCACCCCCCCCAGTACTGTCCAACACTGACCTCTCCCACAGAAATGTCCAACACTGACCTCTACCTCAGTACTGTCCAACACCACCCCCTTCCTCAGTACTGTCCAACACCACCTCTTCCTCAATACTATCCAATGCCACCCCCTCCCTCAGTACTGTCCAACACTGACCCCTCCCTCAGTACTGTCCAATTCCACACCCTCCCTCTGTACTGTCCAACACTACCACCTCCGTCAGTACTGGTCCAACAGTGACACCTCCCTCAGTACTGTCCAACACTGACCTCTCCGCAGTACTGTCCAACACACCCCCTTCCTCAGTACTGTCAAACACTGACCCCTTCCTCATTAATGTCCAACACTGACCTCTCCCTGAGTACTGTGTAACACCACCCCTCCCTCAGTACTGTCCAACACTGACCCCTCCTCAGCATTGTCCATCAGCGAACCCTCCCTTGGTACTGTCCAAAACTGATCCCTCCCTCTGTACTGTCCCAACACTGACCCCTCACTCACAACTGTCCAACACCACCCCCTCCCTTATTACTGTCCAACACTGACCCCTCCCTCAGTACTGTCCAACACCGACCTCTCCTTCAGGACTCTCCAACACCACCCCCTCCCTCAGTACTGTCCAACACTGACCTCTCCCTCAGTAATGTCCAACACTGACCTCTACCTCAGTACTGTCCAACATCACCCCCCTTCCTCAGTACTGTCCAACACCACCTCTTCCCTCAATACTATCCAATGCCACCCCCTCCTCAGTACAGTCCAACACTGACCCCTCCCTCAGTACTATCCAATTCACACCCTTCCTCAGTACTGTCTTCACCACCACCTCCCTTAGTACTGTCCAACACTACCACCTCCCTCAGTACTGTCCAACACCACCCTCTTCCTCAGTACTGTCAAACACTGACCTCTCCCTTATTATTGTCCAACAGCGATCCTCCTCGGTACTGTCCAACACTGCCCCTCCCTCACTACTGTCCAACACCACCCCCTCCCTCAGTACTTTCCAACAATGACCCCTCCCTCAGTACTGTCCAATTCCTCCCCTCCCTCAGTACTGTCCAACACTGACCCCTCCCTCAGTACTGTCCAACACCACCCCCTCCCTCAGTACTGTCCAATACCATCCCTTTCTCAGTACTGTCCAACACTGACCCCTCCCTCAGTACTGTCCAACACTAAACCCCTTCTTCAGTACTGTCCAACACCACCCCTTCCCTCATTACTGTCCAACACCACCCCTTCCGTCAGTATTGTCCAATACTGACCCCTCCCTCAGTATAGTCCAACACCGATCCCTTCCTCGGTACTGTCCAACACCACCCCCTCCCTCAGTACTATCCAACACTGTCCCATCCGTCAGTACTGTCCAACACCACCCCCTTCCTCAGTACTGTCCAACACCTTCCTTCCCTCAGTACTGTTCAACACCACCCTCTCCCTCAGTACTGTCCAACACTGACCCCTCCCTCGGTACTGTCCAACACTGACCCCTCCGTCAGTATTGTCCAACACCGATCCCTCCCTCGGTACTGTCCAAAACTGACCCCTCCTCAGTACTGTCCAACACCAACCGTTCCCTCAGTACTGTCCAACACACCTCCTCCCTCAGTACTGTCCAACACTGACCTCTCCCTCAGTACTGTCCAACACCAGTCCCTCCTCAGTACTGTCCAACACTGACCCCTCCTCAGTACTGTCCAACACCACCCCTCCCTCAGTACTATCCAACACTGACCCTCCCTCAGTACTGTCCAACACCACACCCTTCCTCAGTACTGTCCAACACCACCCCTTCACTCAGTACTGTCCAACATCTCCTCCTCCCTCAGTAGTGTCCAACACTGACCTCTCCACCAGTACTGTCCAACACCACCCCCTCCCTCCCTCAGTACTGTCAAACACCGACCCCACCCTCAGTACTGTCCAACACCACCCCTCCCTCAGTACTATCCAACACTGACCCCCTCCCTCAGTACTGTCCAACACGAGCCCTTCCTCAGTACTGTCCAAAACCACCCCCTCCCTCAGTACTGTCCAACCCTGACCTCTCCTCAGTACTGTCCAACACCACCCACTGCCTCAGTACTGTCCAACACCACCCCTTCCTCAGTACTGTCCAACACTGACCCCTCCCTCAGTATTGTCCAACACCGATCACTTCTCGGTACTGTCCAACACTGACCCCTCCCTCGGTACTGTCCAACACTAACCCTCGCTCAGTACTGTCCAACACCACGCCTTCCTCAGTACTGTCCAACACCACCCCCTCCCTCAGTACTGTCCCACATTGACCTCTCCACAGTACTGTCCAACACCACCCCCCACCCTCAGTACTGTCCAACACTTACCTCTCCCTCAGTACTGTCCAACACCGATTCCTCCCTCAGTACTGTCCAACAGTGACCCCTCCCTCAGTACTGTCCAACAGTTATCCTCGCTCAGTACTGTCCAACACCACGCCTTCCCTCAGTACTGTCCAACACCACCCTTCCCTCAGTACTGTCCCACATTGACCTCTCCCTCAGTACTGTCCAACACCACCCCCACCCTCAGTACTGTCCAACACTTACCTCTCCCTCAGTATTGTCCAACACCGATCCCTACCTCAGTACTGTCCAACAGTAACCCCTCCCTCAGTACTGTCCAATGCCACCCCCTCCGTCAGTACTGTCCAACACTGACTCCTCCTCAGTATTGTCAACACCGATCCCTCCCTCGGTACTGTCCAACAGCGATCCCTCCCTCGGTACCCGTCCAATGCTGACCCTCCCTCAGTACTGTCCAACACCACCGCCTCCCATAGTACTGTCCAACACTGACCCCTCCCTCACTACAGTCCAACACCACCCCCTCCCGCAGTACTGTCCAAACTGACCGGTCCCTCAGTGCTGTCCAACACTGACCTCTCCCTCAGTACTATACAACACCACCCCCCTCCCTCAGTACTGTCCAACACTGACCTCTCCCTCAGTAATGTCCAACACTGACCTCTACCTCAGTACTGTCCAACATCACACACTTCCTCAGTACTGTCCAACACCACCTCTTCCCTCAATACTATCCAACATCACTCCCTCCCTCAGTACTGTCAACACTGACTTCTCCCTCTGTACTGTCCAACACCACTCCTCCCTCAGTACTGTCCAACACCACCCCTTCCCTCAGTACTGTCCAACACCAGCCACTCCTCAGTACTGTCCAACTCTGACCCCTCCCTCAGTACTGTCCAACACCAGCCCCTCCCTCAGTACTGTCCAACACTGACCCCTCCCTCACTACTGTCCAACACCACCCCCTCCCTCAGTACTGTCCAAACTGACCGGTCCCTCAGTACTGTCCAACACCACCACCTTCCTCAGCACTGTCCAACCCACCCCCTCCCTCAGTGCTGTCCAACACTGACCTCTCCCTCAGTACTATCCAACACCACCCCCCCTCAGTACTGTCCAACACTGACCTCTCCCTCAGTAATGTTCTACACTGACCTCTACCTCAGTACTGTCCAACACCACCCCCCTTCCTCAGTACTGTCCAACACCACCTCTTCCCTCAATACTATCCAATGCCACCCCCTCCCTCAGTACTGTCCAACACTGACCCCCTCCCTCAGTACTGTCCAACACTGACCTCTCCCTCTGTACTGTCCATCACCACACCCTCCCTCAGTACAGTCCAACACTGACCTCTCCCTCAGTACTGTCCAACACTACCACTCCCTCAGTACTGTCCAATTCCACACCTCCCTCTGTACTGTCCAACACTAACACCTCCGTCAGTACTGTCCAACAGTGACCCCTCCCTCAGTACTGTCCAACACTGACCTCTCCCGCAGTACTGTCCAACACCACCCCCTTCCTCAGTACTGTCAAACACTGACACCTTCCTCATTAATGTCCAACACTGACCTCTCCCTCAGTACTGGCAAACACGACCCCTTCCTCATTAATGTCAACACTGACCTCTCCCTCAGTACTGTGCAACACCACCCTCCCTCAGTACTGTCAACACTGACCCCTCCCTCAGCATTGTCCATCAGCGAACTCTCCCTTGGTACTGTCCAAAACTGATCCCTCCCTCTGTACTGACCAACACTGAACCCTCCCTCACAACTGTCCAACACCACCCCCTCCCTCATTACTGTCCAACACTGACCCCTCCCTCAGTACTGTCCAACACCGACTTCTCCCTCAGTACTATCCAACACCACCCCCTCCCTCAGTACTGTCCAACACTGACCTCTCCCTCAGTAATGTCCAATTCCACACCCTTCCTCAGTACTGTCTTCACCACCACCTCCCTCAGTACTGTCCAACACTACCACCTCCCTCAGTACTGTCCAACACCACCCCCTTCCTCAGTACTGTCAAACACTGACCTCTCCCTCATTATTGTCCAACAGCGATCCCTCCCTCGGTACTGTCCAACACTGACCCCTCCCTCGGTACTGTCCAACACTGACCCCTCCCTCACAACTGTCCAACACCATCCGCTCCCTCAGTACTGTCCAACACTGACCCCTCCCTCACTACTGTCCAATTCCACACCCTTCCTCAGTACTGTCTTCACCAACACCTCCCTCAGTACTGTCCAACACTACCACCTCCCTCAGTACTTTCAACAGTGACCCCTCCCTCAGTACTGTCCAACACTGACCTCTCCCGCAGTACTGTCCAACACCACCCCTTCCCTCAGTACTATCCAACACAGACCCCCTCCCACGGTACTGTCCAACACTGACCCCTCAGTCAGTACTGTCCAACACCACCCCTTCCCTCAGTACCGTCCAACCCCACCCCCTCCCTAATTACTGTCCAACACTGACCCCTCCCTCAGTACTGTCCAACACCACCCCTTTCCTCAGTACTGTCCAACACATTCCTTCCTCAGTACTGTCCAACACTGACTTCTCCCTCAGTACTGTCCAACGCCACCTCCTCCCTCAGTACTGTCCAACACTGACCCCTCCCTCAGAACTGTCCAACACCACCACCTCCTTCAGTACTGTCCAAGATCACCCCCGCCACTCAGCACTGTCCAATACTGACCCCTCCCTCAGTAATGTCCAACAATGACCTCTCCTTCAGTACTGTGCAACACCACCCCTCCCTCAGTACTATCCAACACTGACCCCTCCCTCAGGATTGTCCATCAGCGAACCCTCCCTCAGTACTGTCCAAAACTGACCCCACCTCAATACTGTCCAACACTACCCCTCCCTCAGTACTGTCCAACACTGACCCGTCCCTCAGTACTGTCCAACACCACCCCTTCCTTCAGTACTGTCCAACACCAGCCCCTCCCACAGTACTGTCCAACACTGACCCCTCCTCAGTACTGTCCAACACCACCCCCTCCCTCAGTACTGTCCAACAGTGACCTCTCCCTCAGCACTGTCCAACACCACCCCTCCCTCAGTACTGTCCAACACTGACCCTCCCTCAGTCCTGTGCAACACCGACCCCCTCCCTCAGTACTGTCCAACACCACCCCCTCCCTCAGTACTGTCCAACACTGACCCCTCCTCAGTACCCTCCAACACTGACCTCTCACTCAGTACAGTCAACACCACCCTTCCCTCAGTACTGTCCAACACTGACCCCTCCCTCAGTACTGTCCAACACTGACCCTCCCTCAGTACTGTCCAACACCACCCCTTCCCTCAGTACGGTCCAACACTGACCCCTCCCTCACTACTGTCCAACACCACCCCTCCCTCAGTACTGTCCAAACTGACCGGTCCCTCAGTACTGTCCAACACCACCACCTTCCTCAGTACCTTTCAACACCACCCCTCCCTCAGTAATGTGCAACACAGACCTCTCCCTCAGTACTATCTAACACCACCCCCTCCCTCAGTACTGTCCAACACTGACCTCTCCCTCAGTAATGTCCAACACTGACCTCTACCTCAGTACTGTCCAACACCACCCACTTCCTCAGTACTGTCCAACACCACCTCTTCCTCAATACTGTCCAAAGCCACACCCTCCCTCAGTACTGTCTAACACTGACCCCTCCATCAGTACTGTCCAACACCACCCCCTCCCTCAGTACTGTCCAACACTAACCACTCCCTCAGTACTGTCCAATTCCACACTCTTCCTCAGTACTGTCTTCAACACTACCTCCCTCAGTACTGTCAACACTACCACCTCCCTCAGTACTGTCCAACAGTGACGCCTCCCTCAGTACTGTCCAACACTGACGCTCTCCCGCAGTACTGTCCAACACCACCCCCTTCCTCAGTACTGTCCAACACACCCCCTTCCTCAGTGCTGTCAAACACTGACCCCTTCCTCATTATTGTCCAACAGCGATCCCTCCCTCGGTACTGTCCAACACTGACCCCTCCCTCACAACTGTCCAACACCACCTCTCCCTCAGTACTGTCCAACACTGACCCCCCCTCAGTACTGTCCAACACTACCCCCTCCCTCAGTACTGTCCAACACCACCTCTTCCCTCAATACTGTCCAATGCCACCCCCTCCCTCAGTACTGTCTAACACTGACCCCTCCATCAGAACTGTCCAACACCACTCCCTCCCTCAGTACTGTCCAACACTGACCTCTCCTCTGTACTGTCCAACACCACCCTCCTTCCTCAGTACTGCCCAACACTAACCACTCCCTCAGTACTGTCCAATTCCACACTCTTCCTCAGTACTGTCTTCAACACACCCTCCCTCAGTACTGTCCAACACTACCACCTCCCTCGGTACTGTCCAACACTGACCCCTCCCTCGGTACTGTCCAACACTGACCCCTCCCTCAGTACTGTCCAACACTGACCCCCCCTCAGTACTGTCCAACACTACCCCCCTCCCTCAGTACTGTCCAACACTGACCCCTCTGTCAGTACTGTCCAACACTGACCCCTCCCTCAGTACTGTCCAAAACCACACACTTCCTCAGTCCTATCCAACACCAACCGTTCCCTCAGTACTGTCCAACACCACCTCCTCCCCTCAGTACAGTCCAACAGTGACCCCTCCCTCAGTACTGTCCAACACCACCCCCTCCCATAGTACTGTCCAACACTGACCCCTCCTCACTACTGTCCAACACCACCCCCTTCCTCAGTACAGTCCAACACCACCCCTTCCCTCAGTACTGTCCAACACCAACCCTTCCCTCAGTACTGTCCAACACCACCCCTTCCCTCAGTACTGTCCAACACTGACCCCTCCCTCAGTACTGTCCAACACCACCCGCTTCATCAGTACTGTCCAACACATCCTTCCCTCAGTACTGTCCAACACCCCCTCAGTACTGTCCAACACTGACCTCTCCCTCAGTACTGTCCAACACCATCCCTCCCTCAGTACTATCCAACACTGACCCCTCCCTCAGTACTGTCCAACACTGACCCCTTCCTCAGTACTGTCCAACACCACCACCTCCCTCAGTACTGTCCAAGTACACCCCCGCCACTCAGCACTGTCCAACACTGACCCATCCTCAGTAATGTCCAAACACTGACCTCTCCCTCAGTACTGTCCAGCACCACCCCCTCCCTCAGTACTGTCCAACACTGACCCCCCCAGTAGTGTCCAACACTACCCCCTCCCTCAGTACTGTCCAACACTGACCCGTCCATCAGTACTGTCCAACACCACCGCTTTCCTCAGTACTGTCCAACACCACCCCTTCCCTCAGTACTGTCCAACACCAGCCCCTCCCACAGTACTGTCCAACACTGACCCTCCCTCAGTACTGTCCAACACCACCCCCTCCCTCAGTACTGTCCAAACACTGACCAATCCCTCAGTACTGTCCAACACCACACCCTTCCTCAGTACTGTCCAACACCAACCCCTCTCTCAGTACTGTCCAACACCAACACACCCTCAGTACTGTCCAAGAACAACCCGCCCTCAGCACTGTCCAACAGTGACCCCTCCCTCAGTACTGTCCAACACCACCCCTCCCTCAGTACTGTCCAACACTGACCAATCCCTCAGTACTGTCCAACACCACACCCTTCCTCAGTACTGTCCAACACCCACCCCTCTCTCAGTACTGTCCAACACCAACACACCCTCAGTACTGTCCAAGAACACCCCCGCCCTCAGCACTGTCCAACAGTGACCCCTCCCTCAGTACTGTCCAACACCACCCCCTCCCTCAGTACTGTCCAACACTGACCCCTCGCTCAGTATTGTCCATCAGCGAACCCTCCCTCGGTACTTTCCAACTCTGATCACTCCCTCTGTACTGTCCAACACTGACCACTCCCTCACAACAGTCCAACACCACCCCCTCCCTCAGTACTGTCCAACACTGACCCCCCCCCCAGTACTGTCCAATACTACCCCCTCCCTCAGTACTGTCCAACACTGACCCGTCCCTCAGTACTGTCCAACACCACCTCCTCCCTCAGTACTGTCCAACACTGACCCCCCCCTCAGTACTGTCCAATACTACCCCCTCCCTCAGTACTGTCGAATACTGACCCCTCCCTCAGTACATTCCAACACCAGCCCCTTTCTCAGTACTGTCCAACACCGACCCCTCCCTCAGTATTGTCCAACACCGATCCCTCCCTCGGTACTGTCCAACACTGACCCGTCCCTCAGTACTGTCCAACACCGACCCCTCCCTCAGTATAGTCCAACACCACCCCCTCCCATACTACTGTCCAACACCAACCCCTTCCCTCAGTACTGTCCAACACTGACCCCTCCCTCAGTACTGTCCAACACCACCCCTTCCCTCAGTACTGTCCAACACTGACCCCTCCCTCAGTACTGTCCAACACCAACCCTCCCTTGGTACTGTCCAACACTGACCCCTGCCCTCAGTACTGTCCAACACCGACCCCTCCCTCAGTACTGTCCAACACCAGCCCCTCCCTCAGTACTGTCCAACAACATCCCCGCCCTCAGTAGTGTCCAACACCACCCCCTCCCTCAGTACTGTCAAACACTGACCCCCCTTCCTCAGTATTGTCCAACAGCAATCCCTCCTCGGCACTGTCCAACACTGACCCCTTCTTCGTACTGTCCAACACTGACCCCTCCCTCACAACTGTCCAACACCACCCCCTCCCTCAGTACTGTCCAACACCAACCCCTTCCCTCAGTACTGTCCAACACTGACCCCTCCCTCAGTACTGTCCAACACCACCCCTTCCCTCAGTACTGTCCAACACTGACCCCTCCTCAGTACTGTCCAACACCAACCCCTCCCTTGGTACTGTCCAACACTGACCCCTCCCTCAGTACTGTCCAACACCGACCCCTCCCTCAGTACTGTCCAACAACATCCCCGTCCTCAGTAGTGTCCAACACCACCCCCTCCCTCAGTACTGTCAAACACTGACCCCTTCCTCAGTATTGTCCAACAGCAATCCCTCCCTCGGCACTGTCCAACACTGACCCCTTATTCGTACTGTCCAACACTGACCCCTCCCTCACAACTGTCCAACACCACCCCCTCCCTCAGTACTGTCCAACACTGACCCCTCCTTCACAACTGTCCAACACCACCGGCTCCCTCAGTACTGTCGAACACTGACCCTTCCCTCAGTACTATCCAACACCACCCCCCACCCTCAGTAATGTCCAACACTGAACACACCCCCAGTACTGTCCAACACCACACCCTCCCTCAGTACTGTCCAACACTGACCCCTCCCTCAGTATTGTCCAACACTAACCCCTCCCTCAGTACTGTCCAACACCGACCCCTCCCTCAGTACTGTCCAACACCAGCCCCTCCCTCAGTACTGTCCAACAACATCCCCGCCCTCAGTAGTGTCCAACACCACCCCCTCCCTCAGTACTGTCAAACACTGACCCCTTCCTCAGTATTGTCCAACAGCAATCCCTCCCTCGGCACTGTCCAACACTGACCCCTTCCTTCGTACTGTCCAACACTGACCCCTCCCTCACAACTGTCCAACACCACCCCCTCCCTCAGTACTGTCCAACACCAACCCCTTCCCTCAGTACTGTCCAACACTGACCCCTCCTCAGTACTGTCCAACACACCCCTTCCCTCAGTACTGTCCAACACTGACCCCTCCCTCAGTACTGTCCAACACCAACCCCTCCCTTGGTACTGTCCAACACTGACCCCTCCCTCAGTACTGTCCAACACCGACCCCTCCCTCAGTACTGTCCAACAACATCCCCGTCCTCAGTAGTGTCCAACACCACCCCCTCCCTCAGTACTGTCAAACACTGACCCCTTCTCAGTATTGTCCAACAGCAATCCCTCCCTCGGCACTGTCCAACACTGACCCCTTATTCGTACTGTCCAACACTGACCCCTCCCTCACAACTGTCCAACACCACCCCCTCCCTCAGTACTGTCCAACACTGACCCCTCCTTCACCAACTGTCCAACACCACCGGCTCCCTCAGTACTGTCGAACACTGACCCTTCCCTCAGTACTATCCAACACCACCCCCACCTCAGTAATGTCCAACACTGAACACACCCCCAGTACTGTCCAACACCACACCCTCCCTCAGTACTGTCCCAACACTGACCCCTCCCTCAGTATTGTCCAACACTACCCCTCCCTCAGTACTGGCCAACACTGACCTCTCCCTCAGTACTGTCCAAGACTGACGCTTCCCTCACAACTGTCCAACACCACCCCCTCCTTCAGTACTGTCCAACACTGACCCCTCCCTCAGCACCGTCCAACAGCAGCCCCTCCCTCAGTACTGTCCAACACCACCGCCTCCCTCAGTATTGTCCAATGCCACCCCTTCCCTCAGTA
>NW_027274905.1:0-76269 GCF_030028105.1 Mobula birostris
TGAAAACACGGCGATATATGGGAAAGAATGAGAGGTGCGCGAACACTTGGCATGACAGGCGAATGCATGAGAGGCGCGAGAAAACACAGCGATGAAGGGGAAGACATGAGATGCGCGCCTCTCAGGCATTCGCCTGTCATGCCAAGTTTTCGCGCACCTCTCATTCTTTCCCATATATCGCCGTGTTTTCATGCACCTCTCATAGCTCCCCATCTCATACTGTCCCCTATATCACTGTGCGATGCAGGGGAAGGTATGAGAGGTGCGCAAAAGCACAGCGATATAGGGGACGCAATGGGACGTGCGCGAAAACACAGTGATATAGGGGAAGGTATGAGAGATGTGTGAGAACACGGCGAGATAGGGAAAATTATGAGAGGTGCACGAAAACACGGCGATACGGGAGAATGTATCAGATGTGCGAGAAAACAAAGCGATATAGGGGAAGTAATGAGAGGAGCGAAAACATAGCGATCTCGGTGAAGACATGAGAGGTGCACGAAAACATGGCGATATAGGGGAAGCTATGAGAGGTGAGCAAAAACACGGCGATACAGGGGAAGCTATGAGAAGTGAACAATAACTCAGCGATAAAGGTGAATCTATTGGATGTGCGCGAAAAGACAGCGATATAGGGGAAGGTATGAGAGGTGCGCAATGCACAGCGATATAGGGGATGCTATGGGAGGTGCGTGAATACACGGCGATATAGGGGACGTGATGATATGTGCATGAAAACGCATCGATATTAGGGAAGGTATGAGAGGTGCACAAAAACACAGCGATATAGGAGAAGTTATGAGAGGTGTGTGAAAACACAGTGATATAGGGGAAGGTATGAAAGGTGCACGAAAACACAGCGATATAGGGGAAGGAATGGGAGATGCACAACAACAGGGCGATATAGGGGAAGGTATGAGAGGTACGCGAAGGCACAGCGATATAGGAGATACTATGGCAGGTGCGTGAATGCACAGCGATATATGGGATACTATTGGAGGTGCGTGAATGCACAGCGATATGGGGAATGTGATGAGATGTGCATGAAAATGCAACGATATTAGTGAAGGTATGAGAGGAGCACAGAAACACAGCGATACAGGGGAAGGTATGAGAGGTGCGCGAAAGCACAGTGATATAGGGGACGTGATGAGATTTGCATGAAAATGCAACGATATTAGTGAAGGTATGAGAGGAGCACGAAAACACAGCGATATAGGGGAAGGTATGAGAGGTGCGCGAAAACACAGTGATATTGGGGAAGACAGGAGAGGTGTGCAAAAACACAGCGATATAGGGGAAGCTATGAGAGGTGAGCAAAAAGACGGTGATACAGGGGTAGCTATGAGAGGTGAGCAAAAAACACAGCGATAAAGGTGAATCCATGGGATGTGCGCGAAAAGACAGCGATATAGGGGAAGGTATGAGAGGTGTGAAAGGCACAGCGATATAGGGGATGCTATGGGAGGTGCATGAATACACAGCGATATAGGGGACGTGATGAGATGTGCATGAAAACGCAGCGATATTAGGGAAGGTATGAGATGTGCGCAAAAACACAGCGATGTAGGCGAAGCCATGGGAGGTGCGCGGGAAACAGGGCGATCTAGGGGAAGGTATGAGAGGTGCGCGAATACACAGTGATATAGCGGACGTTATGAGATGTGCATAACAATACAGCGATATAGGGGAAGTTATGAGAGGTGCGCAACAACACGGCGATGTAGGGGAAGCTAGAGAGGTGAGCAATAACACAGTGATAAAGGTGAATCTATGGGATGTGCGCGAAAAGACAGCGATATAGGGGAAGGTATGAAAGGTGATCAAGGCACAGCGATATAGGCGAAGGTATGAGAGGTGAGCGAAAACACAGTGATATTGGGGAAGACAGGAGAGGTGCGCGAAAACAAAGCGATATAGGGGAAGCTATGAGAGGTGAGCAAAAAGACGGTGATACAGGGGTAGCTAGGAGAGGTGAGCAAAAACACAGCGATAAAGGTGAATCTATGGGATTTGCACGAAAAGACAGCGATATAGGGGAAGGTATGAGAGGTGTGCAAGGCACAGCGATATAGGGGATGCTATGGGAGGTGCATGAATGCACAGCGATATAGGGGACGTGATGAGATGTGCATGAAAACGCAGCGATATTAGGGAAGGTATGAGAGGTGCGCAAAAACACAGCGATGTAGGCGAAGCCATGGGAGGTGCGCGGGAAACAGGGCGATATAGGGGAAGGTATGAGAGGTGCGCGAATACACAGCGATATAGGGGACGTTATGAGATGTGCATAACAATACAGCGATATAGGGGAAGTTATGAGAGGTGCGCAACAACACGGCGCTGTAGGGGAAGCTAGAGAGGTGAGCAATAACACAGTGATAAAGGTGAATCTATGGGATGTGCGCGAAAAGACAGCGATATAGGGGAAGGTATGAAAGGTGAGCAAGGCACAGCGATATAGGGGATACTATGGGAGGTGCGTGAATGCACAGCGATATAGGGGACCTGATGAGATGTGCATGAAAATGCAACGATATTAATGAAGGTATGAGAGGTGCACAAAAACACAGCGATATAGGGGAAGGTATGAGAGGTGCGCGAAAGCACAGCGATAAACGGGACGGTATGAGATGTGCATGAATACACGGCGATAGACGGGAAACCATGAGAGGTGTGCGAAAACACAGCGATATAGGGGAAGTTATGAGAGGTGCGTGAAAACACAGTGATATAGGTGAAGGTATGAGAGGAGTGCGAAAACAGGGCGATATAGGGGAAGTTATGAGAGATGCGTGAAAATCCAGCAATATAGGGGACGTTATGAGATGTGCATGAAAACACGGCGATATAGGGGAAGGTATGAGAGGTGCGTGAAGGCAGAGCGATATAGGGAATGTTATGGGAGGTGCACGAATACACAGGGAAATAGGGGACGTTATGAGATGTGCATGAAAACACAGCGATATAAGGGGAGGTATTAGAAGTTCACGAAAATGCAGCGATATAGGAGAAGTTAAGAGAGGTGCGTGAAAACACAGCGATATAGGGGAAGGTATGAGAGGTGTGCAAGGCACAGCGATATAGGGGATACTATGGGAGGTGCGTGAATACACAGCAATATAGGGGACGTGATGAGATGTGCATGAAAATGCAACGATATTAGTGAAGGTATGCGAGGAGCACGAAAACACAGCGATATAGGGGAAGGTATGCGAGGTGCGCGAATTCACAGTGATATTGGGGAAGACAGGAGAGGTGCGCGAAAACACAGCGATATAGGGGAAGCTATGAGAGGTGAGCAAAAAGACGGCGATACAGGGGTAGCTATGAGAGGTGAGCAAAAACACAGCGATAAAGGTGAATCTATGGGATGTGCGCGAAAAGACAGCGATATAGGGGAAGGTATGAGAGGTGTGCAAGGCACAGCGATATAGGGGATGCTATGGGAGGTGCATGAATACACAGCGATATAGGGGACGTGATGAGATGTGCATGAAAACGCAGCGATATTAGGGAAGGTATGAGAGGTGCGCAAAAACACAGCGATGTAGGCGAAGCCATGGGAGGTGCGCGGGAAACAGGGCGATATATGGGAAGGTATGAGAGGTGCGCGAATACACAGCGATATAGGGGACGTTATGAGATGTGCATAACAATACAGCGATATAGGGGAAGTTATGAGAGGTGCGCAACAACACGGCGATGTAGGGGAAGCTAGAGAGGTGAGCAATAACACAGTGATAAAGGTGAATCTATGGGATGTGCGCAAAAAGACAGCGATATAGGGGAAGGTATGAAAGGTGAGCAAGGCACAGCGATATAGGGGAAGGTATGGAAGGTACTCGAAAACAGGGTGATATAGATGAAGTTATGAGAGATATGCGGAGGCACAGCAATATAGGGGATGCTATGGAAGGTGCGCAAAAACACAGTGATATAGGGGAAGACATGAGAGGTGCGCGAAAACAGGGCAATATAGTGGAAGCTTTGAGAGGTATGCTAAAACCCGGCGATACAGGCGAAGCTATGAGAGGTGAGCAATATCACAGCGATAAAGGTGAATCTATGGGATGTGTGCGAAAAGACATCGATATAGGGGACAGTATGAGATGTGCATGAATACACGGCGATAGTCGAGAATCCATGAGAGGTGTGCGAAAACACAGCGATATAGGGGAAGACATGAGATGCGCGCAAAAACAGGGCGATGCAGGGGAAGGTATGAGAGGTGCTCAAAAGCACAGCGATATAGGGGACGCAATGGGACGTGCGCGAAAACACAGTGATATAGGGGAAGGTATGAGAAATGTGTGAGAACACGGCGAGATAGGGGAAACTATGAGAGGTGCACGAAAACACGGCGATACGGGAGAATGTATCAGATGTGCGAGAAAACACAGCGATATAGGGGAAGTAATGAGAGGAGCGAAAACATAGCGATCTTGGTGAAGACATGAGAGGTGCACGAAAACATGGCGATATAGGTGAAGCTATGAGAGGTGAGCAAAAACACGGCGATACAGGGGAAGCTATGAGAAGTGAACAATAACACAGCGATAAAGGTGAATCTATTGGATGTGCGCGAAAAGACAGCGATATAGGGGATGCTATGGGATGTGAGTGAATCCACAGCGATATAGGGGACGTGATGATATGTGCATGAAAACGCATCGATATTAGGGAAGGTATGAGAGGTGCACAAAAACACAGCGATATAAGGGAAGGTAGGAGAGGTGCACGAAAACACAGCGATATAGGGGAAGGAATGGGAGATGCACGAAAACAGGGCGATATAGGGGAAGGTATGAGAGGTGCGCGAAGGCACAGCGATATAGGGGATACTATGGGAGGTGCGTGAATGCACAGCGATGTAGGGGACGTGATGAGATGTGCATGAAAATGCAACGATATTAGTGAAAGTATGAGAGGTGCACAAAAACACAGCGATATAGGGGAAGGTATGAGAGGTGTGCGAAAACATGGCGATACGGGAGAATGTATCAATTGTGCGAGAAAACACAGCGATATAGGGGAAGCTATGAGAGGTGAGCAAAAAGACGGCGATACAGGGGTAGCTATGAGAGATGAGCAAAACACAGCGATAAATGTGAATCTATGGGATGTGCGCGAAAAGACAGCGATATAGGGGAGGGTATGAGAGGTGTGCAAGGCACAGCGATATAGGGGATGCTATGGGAGGTGCATGAATACACAGCGATATAGGGGACGTGATGAGATGTGCATGAAAACGCAGCGATATTAGGGAAGGTATGAGAGGTGCGCAAAAACACAGCGATGTAGGCGAAGCCATGGGAGGTGCGCGGGAAACAGGGCGATATAGGGGAAGGTATGAGAGGTGCGCGAATACACAGCGATATAGGGGACGTTATGAGATGTGCATAACAATACAGCGATATAGGGGAAGTTATAAGAGGTGCGCAACAACACGGCGATGTATGGGAAGCTAGAGAGGTGAACAATAACACAGTGATAAAGGTGAATCTATGGGATGTGCGCGAAAAGACTGCGATATAGGGGAAGGTATGAAAGGTGAGCAAGGCACAGCGATATAGGGGAAGGTATGGAAGGTACTCGAAAACAGGGTGATATAGATGAAGTTATGAGAGGTATGCGAAGGCACAGCAATATAGGGGATGCTATGGAAGGTGCGCAAAAACACAGTGATATAGGGGAAGACATGAGAGGTGCGCGAAAACAGGGCAATATAGTGGAAGCTATGAGAGGTGTGCTAAAACCCGGCGATACAGGCGAAGCTATGAGTGGTGAGCAATATCACAGCGATAAAGGTGAATCTATGGGATGTGTGCGAAAAGACATCGATATAGGGGACGGTATGAGATGTGCATGAATACACGGCGATAGTCGAGAATCCATGAGAGGTGTGCGAAAACACAGCGATATAGGGGAAGTTATGAGAGGTGCGCAAAAACAGGGAGATATAGGGGAAGTTATGAGAGGTGCGTGAAAACCCAGCAATATAGGGGACGTTATGAGATGTGCATGAAAACACGGCGATATAGGGGAAGCTATGAGAAGTGCACGAAGGCACAGCGATATTGGGGATGCTATGGGAGGTGCGCGAAAACACAGTGATATAGGGGACGGTATGAGATGTGTATGAAAACACGGAGATATATGGGAAGCTATGAGAGGTGCATGAAAACACGGCGATATATGGGAAAGAATGAGAGGTGCGCGAAAACTTGGCATGACAGGCGAATGCATGAGAGGCGCGAGAAAACACAGCGATGTAGAGGAAGACATGAGATGCGCGCAAAAACAGGGTGACGCAGGGGAAGGTATGAGAGGTGCGCAAAAGCACAGCGATATAGGGGACGCAATGGGACGTGCGCGAAAACACAGTGATATAGGGGAAGGTATGAGAGATGTGTGAGAACACGGCGAGATATGGGAAATTATGAGAGGTGCACGAAAACACGGCGATACGGCAGAATGTATCAGATGTGCGAGAAAACACAGCGATATAGGGGAAGTAATGAGAGGAGCGAAAACATAGCGATCTCGGTGAAGACATGAGAGGTGCACGAAAACATGGCGATATAGGGGAAGCTATGAGAGGTGAGCAAAAACACGGCGATACAGGGGAAGCTATGAGAAGTGAACAATAACACAGCGATAAAGGTGAATCTATTGGATGTGCGCGAAAAGACAGCGATATAGGGGAAGGTATGAGAGGTGCGCAATGCACAGCGATATAGGGGATGCTATGGGAGGTGCGTGAATACACAGCGATATAGGGGACGTGATGATATGTGCATGAAAACGCATCGATATTAGGGAAGGTATGAGAGGTGCACAAAAACACAGCGATATAGGAGAAGTTATGAGAGGTGTGTGAAAACACAGTGATATAGGGGAAGGTATGAAAGGTGCACGAAAACACAGCGATATAGGGGAAGGAATGGGAAATGCACGAAAACAGGGCGATATAGGGGAAGGTATGAGAGGTACGCGAAGGCACAGCGATATAGGAGATACTATGGCAGGTGCGTGAATGCACAGCGATATAGGGGATACTATTGGAGGTGCGTGAATGCACAGCGATATGGGGAATGTGATGAGATGTGCATGAAAATGCAACGATATTAGTGAAGGTATGAGAGGTGCACAAAAACACAGCGATACAGGGGAAGGTATGAGAGGTGCGCGAAAGCACAGCGATATACGGGACGGTATGAGATGTGCATGAATACACGGCGATAGACGGGAAACCATGAGAGGTGTGCGAAAACACAGCGATATAGGGGAAGTTATGAGAGGTGCGTGAAAACACAGTGATATAGGTGAAGGTATGAGAGGAGTGCGAAAACAGGGCGATATAGGGGAAGTTATGAGAGATGCGTGAAAATCCAGCAATATAGGGGACGTTATGAGATGTGCATGAAAACACGGCGATATAGGGGAAGGTATGAGAGGTGCGTGAAGGCAGAGCGATATAGGGAATGTTATGGGAGGTGCACGAATACACAGGGAAATAGGGGACGTTATGAGATGTGCATGAAAAATCAGCGATATAAGGAGAGGTATGAGAGGTGCTGGAAAACGCAGCGATATAAGGGAAGGTATAGGAGATGCGCGAAAACAGGGCGATATTGGGGAAGGTATGAGGGGTGCACAAAAACACAGTGATATAGGGGAAGGTATGAGAAGTGCGCGAAGGCACACCGATATAGGGGATGCTATGGGAGGTGCGGGAAAACACAGTAATATAGTGGACGGTATGAGATGTGCATAAAAACACGGCGATATACGGGGAGGTATGAGAGGTGCGTGAAAACACAGCGATGTAGTGGAATACATGAGAGGTGCACGACAGCAGGGCAATATAGTGGAAGCTATGGGATGTGCACGAAAACAGGGCGATGTAGGGGAAGGTATGAGATGTGCGCGAAAACACAGCGATATAGGGGACGGAATGGGACGTATGCGAAAAAAACAGTGATATAGGGGAAGGTATGATTGCTGTGCGAGAACACGGCGATATAGGGGAAATTATGAGAGGTGTGCGAAAACACGGCGATACGGGAGAATGTATGATATGTGCTAGAAAAAACAGCGATATAGGGGAAGTATTGAGAGGAGCGAAAACATAGCGATCTAGGTGATGACATGAGAGGTGCGCGAAAACACGGCGATATAGGGGAAGCTATGAGAGGTGCATGAAAACACAGAGATGCAGGAGAAGTTATGAGAGGTGCGTGAAAACACAGCAATATAGGGGACGTGATGAGATGTGCATGAAAACGCAGCGATATTAGGGAAGGTATGAGAGGTGTACAAAAACACAGTGATATAGGAGAAGATATGAGAGGTGTGCGAAAACACAGCGATATAGGGGAAGGTATGAGAGGTGCGCGAAGTCCCAGCGATATAGGGGATGCTATGGCAGGTGCGCAAATACACAGAGATATAGGGGACATTATGAGATGTGCATGAAAACACGGCAATATAGGGGAAGGTATTGGAGCTGCGCAAAAATACAGCGATATAGGAGAAGTTATGAGAGGTGCGTGAAAACACAGCGATATAAGGGAAGGTAGGAGAGGTGCACGAAAACATAGCTATATTGGGGAAGGTATGGGAGGTGAGCGAAAACAGGGTGATATAGGGGAAGTTATGAGAGGTGCGCGAATACACAGCGATATAGGGGACGTTATGAGATGTGCATAACAATACAGCGATATAGGGGAAGTTATGAGAGGTGCGCAACAACACGGCGATGTAGGGGAAGCTAGAGAGGTGAGCAATAACACAGTGATAAAGGTGAATCTATGGGATGTGCGCAAAAAGACAGCGATATAGGGGAAGGTATGAAAGGTGAGCAAGGCACAGCGATATAGGGGAAGGTATGAAAGGTGAGCAAGGCACAGCGATATAGGGGAAGGTATGGAAGGTACTCGAAAACAGGGTGATATAGATGAAGTTATGAGAGATATGCGGAGGCACAGCAATATAGGGGATGCTATGGAAGGTGCGCAAAAACACAGTGATATAGGGGAAGACATGAGAGGTGCGCGAAAACAGGGCAATATAGTGGAAGCTTTGAGAGGTATGCTAAAACCCGGCGATACAGGCGAAGCTATGAGAGGTGAGCAATATCACAGCGATAAAGGTGAATCTATGGGATGTGTGCGAAAAGACATCGATATAGGGGACAGTATGAGATGTGCATGAATACACGGCGATAGTCGAGAATCCATGAGAGGTGTGCGAAAACACAGCGATATAGGGGAAGTTATGAGAGGTGCGCAAAAACAGGGAGATATAGGGGAAGTTATGAGAGGTGCGTGAAAACCCAGCAATATAGGGGACGTTATGAGATGTGCATGAAAACACGGCGATATATGGGAAGCTATGAGAGGTGCACGAAAACACGGCGATATATGGGAAAGATTGAGAGGTGCGCGAAAAATTGGTATGACAGGCGAATGCATGAGAGGCGCGAGAAAACACAGCGATGTAGGGGAAGACATGAGATGTGCGCAAAAACAGGGCGATGCAGGGGAAGGTATGAGAGGTGCGCAAAAGCACAGCGATATAGGGGACGCAATGGGACGTGCGCGAAAACACAGTGATATAGGGGAAGGTATGAGAAATGTGTGAGAACACGGCGAGATAGGGGAAATTATGAGAGGTGCACGAAAACACGGCGATACGGGAGAATGTATCAGATGTGCGAGAAAACACAGCGATATAGGGGAAGTAATGAGAGGAGCGAAAACATAGCGATCTCGGTGAAGACATGAGAGGTGCACGAAAACATGGCGATATAGGGGAAGCTATGAGAGGTGAGCAAAAACACGGCGATACAGGGGAAGCTATGAGAAGTGAACAATAACACAGCGATAAAGGTGAATCTATTGGATGTGCGCGAAAAGACAGCGATATAGGGGAAGGTATGAGAGGTGCGCAATGCACAGCGATATAGGGGATGCTATGGGAGGTGAGTGAATCCACAGCGATATAGGGGACGTGATGATATGTGCATGAAAACGCATCGATATTAGGGAAGGTATGAGAGGTGCACAAAAACACAGCGATATAAGGGAAGGTAGGAGAGGTGCACGAAAACACAGCGATATAGGGGAAGGAATGGGAGATGCACGAAAACAGGGCGATATAGGGGAAGGTATGAGAGGTGCGCGAAGGCACAGCGATATAGGGGATACTATGGGAGGTGCGTGAATGCACAGCGATGTAGGGGACGTGATGAGATGTGCATGAAAATGCAACGATATTAGTGAAAGTATGAGAGGTGCACAAAAACACAGCGATATAGGGGAAGGTATGAGAGGTGTGCGAAAACATGGCGATACGGGAGAATGTATCAATTGTGCGAGAAAACACAGCGATATAGGGGAAGCTATGAGAGGTGAGCAAAAAGACGGCGATACAGGGGTAGCTATGAGAGATGAGAAAAAACACAGCGATAAATGTGAATCTATGGGATGTGCGCGAAAAGACAGCGATATAGGGGAAGGTATGAGAGGTGTGCAAGGCACAGCGATATAGGGGATGCTATGGGAGGTGAGTGAATACACAGCGATATAGGGGACGTGATGATATGTGCATGAAAACGCATCGATATTAGGGAAGGTATGAGAGGTGCACAAAAACACAGCGACATAGGAGAAGTTATGAGAGGTGTGTGAAAACACAGTGATATAAGGGAAGGTAAGAAAGGTGCACGAAAACACAGCGATATAGGGGAAGGAATGGGAGATGCACGAAAACAGGGCGATATAGGGGAAGGTATGAGAGGTACGCGAAGGCACAGCGATATAGGAGATACTATGGCAGGTGCGTGAATGCACAGCGATATAGGGGATACTATTGGAGGTGCGTGAATGCACAGTGATATGGGGAATGTGATGAGATGTGCATGAAAATGCAACGATAGTAGTGAAGGTATGAGAGGTGCACAAAAACACAGCGATACAGGGGAAGGTATGAGAGGTGCGCGAAAGCACAGAGATATACGGGATGGTATGAGATGTGCATGAATGCACGGCGATAGACGGGAAACTATGAGAGGTATGCGAAAACACAGCGATATAGGGGAAGTTATGAGAGGTGCGTGAAAACACAGTGATATAGGTGAAGGTATGAGAGGTGTGCGAAAACATGGCGATACGGGAGAATGTATCAATTGTGCGAGAAAACACAGCGATATAGGGGAAGCTATGAGAGGTGAGCAAAAAGACGGCGATACAGGGGTAGCTATGAGAGATGAGAAAAAACACAGCGATAAATGTGAATCTATGGGATGTGCGCGAAAAGACAGCGATATAGGGGAGGGTATGAGAGGTGTGCAAGGCACAGCGATATAGGGGATGCTATGGGAGGTGCATGAATACACAGCGATATAGGGGACGTGATGAGATGTGCATGAAAACGCAGCGATATTAGGGAAGGTATGAGAGGTGCGCAAAAACACAGCGATGTAGGCGAAGCCATGGGAGGTGCGCGGGAAACAGGGCGATATAGGGGAAGGTATGAGAGGTGCGCGAATACACAGCGATATAGGGGACGTTATGAGATGTGCATAACAATACAGCGATATAGGGGAAGTTATAAGAGGTGCGCAACAACACGGCGATGTAGGGGAAGGTAGAGAGGTGAGCAATAACACAGTGATAAAGGTGAATCTATGGGATGAGCGAAAAGACAGCGATATAGGGGAAGGTATGAAAGGTGAGCAAGGCACAGCGATATAGGGGAAGGTATGGAAGGTACTCGAAAACAGGGTGATATAGATGAAGTTATGAGAGGTATGCGAAGGCACAGCAATATAGGGGATGCTATGGAAGGTGCGCAAAAACACAGTGATATAGGGGAAGACATGAGAGGTGCGCGAAAACAGGGCAATATAGTGGAAGCTATGAGAGGTGTGCTAAAACCCGGCGATACAGGCGAAGCTATGAGAGGTCAGCAATATCACAGCGATAAAGGTGAATCTATGGGATGTGTGCGAAAAGACATCGATATAGGGGACGGTATGAGATGTGCATGAATACACGGCGATAGTCGAGAATCCATGAGAGGTGTGCGAAAACACAGCGATATAGGGGAAGTTATGAGAGGTGCGCAAAAACAGGGAGATATAGGGGAAGTTATGAGAGGTGCGTGAAAACCCAGCAATATAGGGGACGTTATGAGATGTGCATGAAAACACGGCGATATAGGGGAAGCTATGAGAAGTGCACGAAGGCACAGCGATATTGGGGATGCTATGGGAGGTGCGCGAAAACACAGTGATATAGGGGACGGTATGAGATGTGTATGAAAACACGGAGATATATGGGAAGCTATGAGAGGTGCATGAAAACACGGCGATATATGGGAAAGAATGAGAGGTGCGCGAAAACTTGGCATGACAGGCGAATGCATGAGAGGCGCGAGAAAACACAGCGATGTAGAGGAAGACATGAGATGCGCGCAAAAACAGGGCGACGCAGGGGAAGGTATGAGAGGTGCGCAAAAGCACAGCGATATAGGGGACGCAATGGGACGTGCGCGAAAACACAGTGATATAGGGGAAGGTATGAGAGATCTGTGAGAACACGGCGAGATAGGGGAAATTATGAGAGGTGCACGAAAACACGGCGACACGGGAGAATGTATCAGATGTGCGAGAAAACACAGCGATATAGGGGAAGTAATGAGAGGAGCGAAAACATAGCGATCTCGGTGAAGACATGAGAGGTGCACGAAAACATGGCGATATAGGGGAAGCTACGAGAGGTGAGCAAAAACACGGCGATACAGGGGAAGCTATGAGAAGTGAACAATAACACAGCGATAAAGGTGAATCTATTGGATGTGCACGAAAAGACAGCGATATAGGGGAAGGTATGAGAGGTGCGCAATGCACAGCGATATAGGGGATGCTATGGGAGGTGAGTGAATACACAGCGATATAGGGGACGTGATGATATGTGCATGAAAACGCATCGATATTAGGGAAGGTATGAGAGGTGCACAAAAACACAGCGACATAGGAGAAGTTATGAGAGGTGTGTGAAAACACAGTGATATAGGGGACGGTATGAGATGTGTATGAAAACACGGAGATATATGGGAAGCTATGAGAGGTGCATGAAAACACGGCGATATATGGGAAAGAATGAGAGGTGCGCGAAAACTTGGCATGACAGGCGAATGCATGAGAGGCGCGAGAAAACACAGCGATGTAGAGGAAGACATGAGATGCGCGCCAAAACAGGGTGACGCAGGGGAAGGTATGAGAGGTGCGCAAAAGCACAGCGATATAGGAGAAGTTATGAGAGGTGTGTGAAAACACCGTGATATAGGGGAAGGTATGAAAGGTGCACGAAAACACAGCGATATAGTGGAAGGAATGGGAGATGCACGAAAACAGGGCGATATTGGGGAAGGTATGAGAGGTACGCGAAGGCACAGCGATATAGGAGATACTATGGCAGGTGCGTGAAGGCACAGCGATATAGGGGATACTATTGGAGGTGCGTGAATGCACAGCGATATGGGGAATGTGATGAGATGTGCATGAAAATGCAACGATATTAGTGAAGGTATGAGAGGTGCACAAAAACACAGCGATACAGGGGAAGGTATGGGAGGTGCGTGAAAGCACAGCGATATACGGGACGGTATGAGATGTGCATGAATGCACGGCGATAGACGGGAAACTATGAGAGGTATGCGAAAACACAGCGATATAGGGGAAGTTATGAGAGGTGCGTGAAAACACAGTGATAAGGTGAAGGTATGAAAGGAGTGCGAAAACAGGGTGATATAGGGGAAGTTATGAGAGGTGCGTGAAATCCCAGCAATATAGGGGATGTTATGAGACGTGCATGAAAACACAGCGATATAGGAGAAGGTATGAGAGGTGCACGAAGGCACAGCGATATAGGGATGGTATGGGAGTTGCATGAGTACACAGAGATATAGGGGACATTATGAGATGTGCATGAAAACACGGCGATATTGGGGAAGCCATGAGAGGTGTGAAAAAATACAGCGATATAGGCGACGCTATGGGAGTGTGCGAAGACAGGGCGACATAGGGGAAGGTATGAGAGGTGCGCGAAGTCACAGCGATATAGGGGATGCTATGGCAGGTGCGCGAATACACAGAGATATAGGGGACATTATGAGATGTGCATGAAAACACGGCAATATAGGGGAAGGTATTGGAGCTGCGCAAAAATACAGCGATATAGGAGAAGTTATGAGAGGTGCGTGAAAACACAGCGATATAAGGGAAGGTAGGAGAGGTGCACGAAAACACAGCGATATAGGGGAAGGAATGGGAGATGCACGAAAACAGGGCGATATAGGGGAAGGTATGAGAGGTGCGCGAAGGCACAGCGATATAGGGGATACTATGGGAGGTGCGTGAATGCACAGCGATGTAGGGGACGTGATGAGATGTGCATGAAAATGCAACGAGATTAGTGAAGGTATGAGAGGTGCATAAAAACACAGCGATATAGGGGAAGGTATGAGAGGTGTGCGAAAACATGGCGATACGGGAGAATGTATCAATTGTGCGAGAAAACACAGCGATATAGGGGAAGTATTGAGAGGAGCGAAAACATAGAGATCTAGGTGAAGACATGAGAGGTGAGCAAAAACACGGCGATACAGGGGAAGCTATGAGGGGAGATCAATAACACAGCGATAAAGCTGAATCTATGGGATGTGCGCGAAAAGACAGCAATATAGGGGAAGCTATGAGAGGTGCGCAAGTCACAGCGATATAGGGGATGCGATGGGAGGTATGTGAATATACAGCGATATAGGGGACGCTGTGAGAGGTGCGTGAAAACACAGCGATATAGGGGGAGGTATGAGAGATACACGAAATCACAGCGATAAGGGGAAGGTATGGGAAGTGCTCGAAAACAAGGCGATATAGAGGAAGATATGAGAGGTGTGCGAAGGCACAGCAATATAGGGTTTGCTATGGGAGGTGTGCGAAAACACAGTGATATAGGGGAAAACATGAGAGGTGCGCGAAAACAGGGCAATCTTGTGGAAGCTAGGCGATGTGCGTGATAACAGGGCGATATTGGGGAAGTTATGAGAGGTGCGCGAAAACACAGTGATATAGGGGAAGCTATGGGACATGCGCAAAAAAACAGTGATATAGGGGAAGGTATGAGAGGTGTGCGTGAACACGGCGATATAGGGGAAATAGTAAGAGGTGCGCGAAAACATTGCAATACAGGAGAATGTATCAGAGGTGCGAGAAAACACAGCGATATAGGGGAAGTAATGATAGGAGCGAAAACATAGCGATATAGGTGAAGACATGCGAGGTGCGTGAAAACACAACGATATAGGGTAAGCTATGAGAGGTGAGCAATAACACAGTGATCAAGGTGAAGCTATTGGATGTGCGTGAAAACAGCGATGTAGGCAAATCTATGGGAGGTGCGCGAAAACACAGCGATATAGGGGACGGTATGAGATGTGCATGAACACACGGCGATATTGGGAAGCCATGAGAGGTGCCTGAAAACACAGCGATATAGGGGAAGGTATGAGAAGAGCACGAAAACACAACGATATCGGGGAAGGTATGGGAGGTGCATGAAAGGGCGATATAGGGGAATCTATGAGAGGTGAGCAAAAACACGGTGATACATGGGAAGCTATGAGAGGTGAGCAATAAAACAGCGATAAAGGTGAATCTATGCGATGTGCGCAAAAAGACAGCGATATAGGGGAAGGTATGAGAGGTGCGCAAGGCACAGCGATATAGCGGATGCTATGGGAGGTGCGTGAATACACAGCGATATAGGGGACGTGATGAGATGTGCATGAAACTGCAGCGATATTAGGGAAGTTATGAGAGGCGCACAAAAACACAGCGATATAGTAGAAGTTATGAAAGGTGTGTGAAAACACAGTGATATAGGGGAAAGTATGAAAGGTGCACGAAAACACAGCGATATAGGGGAAGGTATGGGAGGTGCTCGAAAACAGGGCGATATAGGGAAAGGTATGAGACGTGTGCGAAACACAGCAATATAGGGGATGGTATCGGAGGTGCACGGAAACACAGTGATATAGGGGAAGACATGAGAGGTGCGTGAAAACAGAGCGATATAGAGGACGCTATTGGACGTGCGCGAAAACACAGTGGTATAGGGGAAGATATGAGAGGTGTGCGAGAACACGGCGATATAGGTGAAATTATGAGAGTTGCGCGAAAACACGTTGATACATGGAACTGTATCAGAAGTGCGAGAACACAGAGCGATATAGGGGAAGTAATGAGAGGAGCGGAAACACAGCGATATAGGTGAAGAAATGAGAGGTGCGCGAAAACAGGGCGATATAGGGGAAGTTATGAGAGGTGCGCGAAGGCACAGCAATATAAGGGATGCTATGGGAGGTGCGTGAATACACAGCGATATAGGGGACGCTATGAGATGTGCATGAAAACACGGCTGTATAGGGGAAGGTATAAGAGCTGCACAAAAATACAGTGATATAGGAGAAGTTATGAGAGGTGCGCAAAAATACATCGATATAGGGGAAGGTATGAGAGGTGCACGAAAACACAGCGATATTGGGGAAGGTATGAGAGGTGCGCAAGGCACAGCGATATAGGGGATGCTATGAGAGGTGCGTGAATACACAGCGATATAGGGGACGTGATGAGATGTGCATGAAAACGCAGCGATATTAGGGACGGTATGAGAGGTGCACAAAAACACAGCGATATAGGAGAAGTTATGAGAGGTGTGCGAAAACACAGCGATATAGGGGAAGGTATGAAAGGTGCACGAAAACACAGAGATATATTCGGTAAGGAATGGGAGGTGCACGAATAGACAGCGATATAGGGGACGTTATGAGATGTGCATGAAAACGCAGCCTTAGAGGGGAAGTATTGAGAAGAGCGAAAAAATAGCGATCTAGGTGAAGACATGAGAGGTGAGCAAAAACACGGCGATACAGGGGAAGCTATGAGAGGTGAGCAATAACACAGCGATAAAGCTGAATCTATGGGATGTGCGCAAAATGTCAGCGATATAGGGGAAGGTATGAGATGAGCATGAAAACACAACGATATAGGGAAAGATATGAGAGGTACAGGAAGGCACAGCGATATAACGGATGGTATGGGATGTGCGTGAAAACACAGTGATATAGGAGACGGTATGAGATATGCATGAAAACACGGCGATATGGGAGAATGTGTCAGAGGTGCGAGAAAACACAGCGATATAGGGGAAGTATTGAGAGGAGCAAAAACATAGCGATCTAGGTGAAGACATGAGAAGTGAGCAAAAACACGGCGATGCAGGGGAAGCTATGAGAGGTGAGGAATAACACAGTGATAAAGCTGAATCTATGGGATGTGCGCGAAAAGACAGCGATATAGGGGAAGCTATGAGAGGTGCGCAAGGCACAGCGATATAGGGGAAGCTATGAGAGGTGCGCAAGGCACAGCGATATAGGGGATGCTATGAGAGGTGCGTGAATACACAGAGATATAGGAGAGGTTATGAGATGTGCGTGAAAACACGGCGATATTGTGGAAGCCATGAGAGGTGCGCAAAAATACGGCGATATATGGGATGGTATGGGAGGTGCACGGGAAACAGGGCGACATAGGGGAAGGTATGAGAGGTGCGCGAAGGCACAGCGATGTAGAGGATGCTATGGCAGGTGCGCGAATACACAGCGATATATGGGACGTTAAGAGATGTGCATGAAAACACGGCGATATTGGGGAAGCCATGAGAGGTGCGCAAAAATACGGCGATATAGGAGAAATTATGAGAGGAGCGTGAAAACTCAGCGATATAGAGGGAGGTATGAGGGGTGCATGAAAACGAGGCGATATAGGGGAAGGTATGGAAGGTGCGCAAAAATGGGGCGATATAGGGGAAGGTATGAGAGGTGCGCGAAGGCACAGCAATACAAGGGATGCTATGGGAGGTGCGCGAATACACAGCGATATAGGGGACATTATGAGATGTGCATGAAAACATGTCAATTTCGGGGAAGGTATAAGAACTGCGCAAAAATACAGCGAATTAGGAGAAGTTATGAGAGGTGCATGAAAAAACAGCGATATAGGGGAAGGTATGGAAGGTGCGCGAAAACAGGGCGATATAGGGGAAGGTATGAGAGGTGCGCGAAGGTACAGCGATATAGGGGATGGTATGAGAGGTGCGCGAAAACACCATGATATAGGGGAAGACATGAGAGGTGCGCAAAAACAGGGCAATATAGTGGAACCTAAGGGATGTGCGCGAAACCACGGCGATACAGGGGAATGTATCAGAGGCGCGAGAAAACACAGCGATATAGGGGACGCTATTGGACATGCACAAAAAAACAGTGATACAGGGGAAGGTATGAGAGGTGTGCGAGAACACGGCGATATACTGGAAATTGTAAGAGGTGCGCAAATGCATGGCAATACAGGAGAATGTATCAGAGGTGCGAGAAAACACAGCGATATAGGGGAAGTAATGATAGGAGCGAAAATATAGCGATATAGGTGAAGACATGCGAGGTGCGTGAAAAAATGGCGATATAGGGTAAGCTATGAGAGCTGAGCAATAACACAGCGATGAAGGTGAAGCTATGGGATGTGCGCGAAAACAGCGATGTAGGCGAAGCTATGGGAGGTGCGCCAAAACACAGCGATATAGGGGACGGTATGAGATGTGCATGAACACACGGCGATATTGGGGAAGCCATGAGAGGTGCCTGAAAACAGCGATATAGGTGAATTTAAGAGAGGTGCGTGAAAACACAGTAATATAGGAGGAGGGTAGGAGAGGAGCACGAAAACACAGCGATATCGGCAAAGGTATGAGAAGTGCGCGAAAACACAGCGATATAGGGGAAGGTATGAGAGGAGCGCGAAAACAGGGCGATATAGGGGGGGTTATGAGAGGTGCGTGAAAACCCAGCGACATTGGGGACGTTATGAGATGTGCATGAAACCACAGTGATATTGGGGAAGGTATGAGAGATGTGTGAGAACACGGCGAGATAGGGGAAATTATGAGAGGTGCACGAAAACACGGCGATACGGGAGAATGTATCAGATGTGCGAGAAAACACAGCGATATAGGGGAAGTAATGAGAGGAGCGAAAACATAGCGATCTCGGTGAAGACATGAGAGGTGCACGAAAACATGGCAATATAGGGGAAGCTATGAGAGGTGAGCAAAAGCACGGCGATACAGGGGAAGCTATGAGAAGTGAACAATAACACAGCGATAAAGGTGAATCTATTGGATGTGCGCGAAAAGACAGCGATATAGGGGAAGGTATGAGAGGTGCGCAATGCACAGCGATATAGGGGATGCTATGGGAGGTGAGTGAATACACAGCGATATAGGGGACGTGATGATATGTGCATGAAAACGCATCGATATTAGGGAAGGTATGAGAGGTGCACAAAAACACAGCGATATAGGAGAAGTTATGAGAGGTGTGTGAAAACACAGTGATATAGGGGAAGGTATGAAAGGTGCACGAAAACACAGCGATATAGGGGAAGGAATAGGAGGTGCGCGAAAGCACAGCGATATACGGGACGGTATGAGATGTGCATGAATGCACGGCGATAGACAGGAAACTATGAGAGGTATGCGAAAACACAGCGATATAGGGGAAGTTATGAGAGGTGCGTGAAAACACAGTGATATAGGTGAAGGTATGAAAGGAGTGCGAAAACAGGGTGATATGGGGGAAGTTATGAGAGGTGCGTGAAATCCCAGCAATTTAGGGGACATTATGAGACGTGCATGAAAACACAGCGATATAGGAGAATGTATGAGAGGTGCACGAAGGCACAATGATATAGGGGATGCTATGGGAGTTGCATGAGTACACAGAGATATAGGGGACATTATGAGATGTGCATGAAAACACGGCGATATTGGGGAAGCCATGAGAGGTGTGCGAAAATACAGCGATATAGGCGACGCTATGGGAGTGTGCGAAGACAGGGCGACATAGGGGAAGGTATGAGAGGTGCGCGAAGTCACAGCGATATAGGGGATGCTATGGCAGGTGCGCGAATACACAGAGATATAGGGGACATTATGAGATGTGCATGAAAACACGGCAATATAGGGGAAGGTATTGGAGCTGCGCAAAAATACAGCGATATCGGAGAAGTTATGAGAGGTGCGTGAAAACACAGCGATATAAGGGAAGGTATGAGAGGTGTGCGAAAACATGGCGATACGGGAGAATGTATCAATTGTGCGAGAAAACACAGCGATATAGTGGAAGTATTGAGAGGAGCGAAAACATAGCGATCTAGGTGAAGACATGAGAGGTGAGCAAAAACACGGCGATACAGGGGAAGCTATGAGAGGAGATCAATAACACAGCGATAAAGCTGAATCTATGGGATGTGCGCGAAAAGACAGCAATATAGGGGAAGCTATGAGAGGTGCGCAAGTCACAGCGATATAGGGGATGCGATGGGAGGTATGTGAATATACAGCGATATAGGGGACGCTATGAGAGGTGCGTGAAAACACAGCGATATAGGGGGAGATATGAGAGGTACACGAAATCACAGCGATAAGGGGAAGGTATGGGAGGTGCTCGAAAACAAGGCGATATAGAGGAAGGTATGAGAGGTGTGCGAAGGCACAGCAATATAGGGTTTGCTATGGGAGGTATGCGAAAACACAGTGATATAGGGGAAAACATGAGAGGTGTGCGAAAACAGGGCAATATTGTGGAAGATAGGCGATGTGCGTGATCACAGGGCGATATTGGGGAAGTTATGAGAGGTGCGCGAAAACACAGTGATATAGGGGAAGCTATGGGACATGCGCAAAAAAACAGTGATATAGGGGAAGGTATGAGAGGTGTGCGTGAACACGGCGATATAGGGAAATTGTAAGAGGTGCGCGAAAACATTACAATACAGGAGAATGTATCAGAGGTGCGAGAAAACACAGCGATTTCGGGGAAGTAATGATAGGAGCGAAAACATAGCGATATAGGTGAAGACATGCGAGGTGCGTGAAAACACAATGATACAGGGTAAGCTATGAGAGGTGAGCAATAACACAGCGATCAAGGTGAAGCTATTGGATGTGCGTGAAAACAGCGATGTAGGCAAAGCTATGGGAGGTGCGCGAAAACACAGCGATATAGGGGACGGTATGAGATGTGCATGAATACACGGCAATATTGGGGAAGCCATGAGAGGTGCCTGAAAACACAGCGATATATGGGAAGGTATGAGAAGAGCACGAAAACACAACGATATCGGGGTAGGTATGGGAGGTGCATGAAAACACGGCGATATAGGGGAAGGTATGAGAGGTGCGTGAAGGCAGAGCGATATAGGGAATGTTATGGGAGGTGCACGAATACACAGGGAAATAGGGGACGTTATGAGATGTGCATGAAAACACAGCGATATAAGGGGAGGTATGAGAAGTTCACGAAAATGCAGCGATATAGGAGAAGTTAAGAGAGGTGCGTGAAAACACAGCGATATAGGGGAAGGTATGAGAGGTGCGCGAAAACATAGCGATATAGGGGACGGTATGAGATGTGCATGAAAACACGGCGATATAGGGGAAGTTATGAGAGGTGCGCAACAACACGGCGATGTAGGGGAAGCTAGAGAGGTGAGCAATAACACAGTGATAAAGGTGAATCTATGGGATGTGCGCGAAAAGACAGCGATATAGGGGAAGGTATGAAAGGTGCGCAAGGCACAGCTATATAGGGGAAGGTATGGAAGGTACTCGAAAACAGGGTGATATAGATGAAGTTATGAGAGGTATGCGAAGGCACAGCAATATAGGGGATGCTATGGAAGGTGCGCAAAAACACAGTGATATAGGGGAAGACATGAGAGGTGCGCGAAAACAGGGCAATATAGTGGAAGCTATGAGAGGTGTGCTAAAACCCGGCGATACAGGCGAAGCTATGAGAGGTGAGCAATATCACAGCGATAAAGGTGAATCTATGGGATGTGTGCGAAAAGACATCGATATAGGGGACGGTATGAGATGTGCATGAATACACGGCGATAGTCGAGAATCCATGAGAGGTGTGCGAAAACACAGCGATATAGGGGAAGTTATGAGAGGTGCGCAAAAACAGGGATATATAGGGGAAGTTATGAGAGGTGCGTGAAAACCCAGCAATATAGGGGACGTTATGAGATGTGCATGAAAACACGGCGATATAGGGGAAGGTATGAGAAGTGCACGAAGGCACAGCGATATAGGGGATGCTATGGGAGGTGCGCGAAAACACAGTGATATAGGGGATGGTATGAGATGTGTATGAAAACACGGAGATATATGGGAAGCTATGAGAGGTGCATGAAAACACGGCGATATATGGGAAAGAATGAGAGGTGCGCGAACACTTGGCATGACAGGCGAATGCATGAGAGGCGCGAGAAAACACAGCGATGTAGGGGAAGACATGAGATGCGTGCCTCTCAGGCATTCGCCTGTCATGCCAAGTTTTCGCGCACCTCTCATTCCTTCCCATATATCGCCGTGTTTTCATGCACCTCTCATAGCTTCCCATCTCATACTGTCCCCTATATCACTGTGCGATGCAGGGGAAGGTATGAGAGGTGCGCAAAAGCACAGCGATATAGGGGACGCAATGGGACGTGCGCGAAAACACAGTGATATAGGGGAAGGTATGAGAGATGTGTGAGAACACGGCGAGATAGGGAAAATTATGAGAGGTGCACGAAAACACGGCGATACGGGAGAATGTATCAGATGTGCGAGAAAACAAAGCGATATAGGGGAAATAATGAGAGGAGCGAAAACATAGCGATCTCGGTGAAGACATGAGAGGTGCACGAAAACATGGCGATATAGGGGAAGCTATGAGAGGTGAGCAAAAACACGGCGATACAGGGGAAGCTATGAGAAGTGAACAATAACTCAGCGATAAAGGTGAATCTATTGGATGTGCGCGAAAAGACAGCGATATAGGGGAAGGTATGAGAGGTGCGCAATGCACAGCGATATAGGGGATGCTATGGGAGGTGCGTGAATACACAGCGATATAGGGGACGTGATGATATGTGCATGAAAACGCATCGATATTAGGGAAGGTATGAGAGGTGCACAAAAACACAGCGATATAGGAGAAGTTATGAGAGGTGTGTGAAAACACAGTGATATAGGGGAAGGTATGAAAGGTGCACGAAAACACAGCGATATAGGGGAAGGAATGGGAGATGCACGACAACAGGGCGATATAGGGGAAGGTATGAGAGGTACGCGAAGGCACAGCGATATAGGAGATACTATGGCAGGTGCGTGAATGCACAGCGATATATGGGATACTATTGGAGGTGCGTGAATGCACAGCGATATGGGGAATGTGATGAGATGTGCATGAAAATGCAACGATATTAGTGAAGGTATGAGAGGTGCACAAAAACACAGCGATACAGGGAAAGGTATGAGAGGTGCGCGAAAGCACAGCGATATAGGGGACGTGATGAGATTTGCATGAAAATGCAACGATATTAGTGAAGGTATGAGAGGAGCACGAAAACACAGCGATATAGGGGAAGGTATGAGAGGTGCGCGAAAACACAGTGATATTGGGGAAGACAGGAGAGGTGTGCGAAAACACAGCGATATAGGGGAAGCTATGAGAGGTGAGCAAAAAGACGGTGATACAGGGGTAGCTATGAGAGGTGAGCAAAAACACAGCGATAAAGGTGAATCTATGGGATGTGCGCAAAAAGACAGCGATATAGGGGAAGGTATGAGAGGTGCGCAAGGCACAGCGATATAGGGGATGCTATGGGAGGTGCGTGAATACAAAGCGATATAGGGGACGTGATGAGATGTGCATGAAACTGCAGTGATATTAGGAAAGGTATGAGAGGCGCACAAAAACACAGCGATATAGTAGAAGCTATGAGAGGTGTGTGAAAACACCGTGATATAGGGGAAGGTATGAAAGGTGCACGAAAACACAGCGATATAGGGGAAGGAATGGGAGATGCACGAAAACAGGGCGATATAGGGGAAGGTTTGAGAGGTGCGCGAAGGCACAGCGATATAGGGGATACTATGGGAGGTGCGTGAATGCACAGCGATATAGGGGACCTGATGAGATGTGCATGAAAATGCAACGATATTAATGAAGGTATGAGAGGTGCACAAAAACACAGCGATATAGGGGAAGGTATGAGAGGTGTGCGAAAGCACAGCGATAAACGGGACGGTATGAGATGTGCATGAATACACGGCGATAGACGGGAAACGATGAGAGGTGTGCGAGAACACAGCGATATAGGGGAAGTTATGAGAGGTGTGTGAAAACACAGTGATATAGGTGAAGGTATGAGAGGAGTGCGAAAACAGGGCGATATAGGGGAAGTTATGAGAGATGCGTGAAAATCCAGCAATATAGGGGACGTTATGAGATGTGCATGAAAACACGGCGATATAGGGGAAGGTATGAGAGGTGCGTGAAGGCAGAGCGATATAGGGAATGTTATGGGAGGTGCACGAATACACAGGGAAATAGGGGACGTTATGAGATATGCATGAAAACACAGCGATATAAGGGGAGGTATGAGAAGTTCACGAAAATGCAGCGATATAGGAGAAGTTAAGAGAGGTGCGTGAAAACACAGCGATATAGGGGAAGGTATGAGAGGTGCGCGAAAACATAGCGATATAGGGGACGGTATGAGATGTGCATGAAAACACGGCGATATAGGGGAAGGTATGAGAGGTGTGCAAGGCACAGCGATATAGGGGATACTATGGGAGGTGCGTGAATACACAGCAATATAGGGGACGTGATGAGATGTGCATGAAAATGCAACGATATTAGTGAAGGTATGAGAGGAGCACGAAAACACAGCGATATAGGGGAAGGTATGAGAGGTGCGCGAAAACAGTGATATTGGGGAAGACAGGAGAGGTGCGCGAAAACACAGCGATAAAGGTGAATCTATGGGATGTGCGCGAAAAGTCAGCGAAATAGGGGAAGGTATGACAGGTGTGCAAGGCACAGCGATATAGGGGACGTGATGAGATGTGCATGAAAACGCAGCGATATTAGGGAAGTTATGAGAGGTGCGCAAAAACACAGCGATGTAGGCGAAGCCATGGGAGGTGCGCGGGAAACTGGGCGATATAGGGGAAGGTATGAGAGGTGCGCGAATACACAGCGATATAGGGGACGTTATGAGATGTGCATAACAATACAGCGATATTGGGGAAGTTATGAGAGGTGCGCAACAACACGGCGATGTAGGGGAAGCTAGAGAGGTGAGCAATAACACAGTGATAAAGGTGAATCTATTGGATGTGCGCGAAAAGACAGCGATATAGGGGAAGGTATGAGAGGTGCGCAATGCACAGCGATATAGGGGATGCTATGGGAGGTGATTGAATACACAGCGATATAGGGGACTTGATGATATGTGCATGAAAACGCATCGATATTAGGGAAGGTGTGAGAGGTGCACAAAAACACAGCGATATAGGAGAAGTTATGAGAGGTGTGTGAAAACACCGTGATATAGGGGAAGGTATGAAAGGTGCACGAAAACACAGCGATATAGTGGAAGGAATGGGAGATGCACGAAAATAGGGCGATATTGGGGAAGGTATGAGAGGTACGCGAAGGCACAGCGATATAGGAGATACTATGGCAGATGCGTGAAGGCACAGCGATATAGGGGATACTATTGGAGGTGCGTGAATGCACAGCGATATGGGGAATGTGATGAGATGTGCATGAAAATGCAACGATATTAGTGAAGGTATGAGAGGTGCACAAAAACACAGCGATACAGGAGAAGGTATGGGAGGTGCGCGAAAGCACAGCGATATACGGGACGGTATGAGATGTGCATGAATGCACGGCGATAGACGGGAAACTATGAGAGGTATGCGAAAACACAGCGATATAGGGGAAGTTATGAGAGGTGCGTGAAAACACAGTGATAAGGTGAAGGTATGAAAGGAGTGCGAAAACAGGGTGATATAGGGGAAGTTATGAGAGGTGCGTGAAATCCCAGCAATATAGGGGATGTTATGAGACGTGCATGAAAACACAGCGATATAGGAGAAGGTATGAGAGGTGCACGAAGGCACAGCGATATAGGGGATGGTATGGGAGTTGCATGAGTACACAGAGATATAGGGGACATTATGAGATGTGCATGAAAACACGGCGATATTGGGGAAGCCATGAGAGGTGTGCGAAAATAAAGCGATATAGGCGACGCTATGGGAGTGTGCGAAGACAGGGCAACATAGGGGAAGGTATGAGAGGTGCGCGAAGTCACAGCGATATAGGGGATGCTATGGCAGGTGCGCGAATACACAGAGATATAGGGGACATTATGAGATGTGCATGAAAACACGGCAATATAGGGGAAGGTATTGGAGCTGCGCAAAAATACAGCGATATAGGAGAAGTTATGAGAGGTGCGTGAAAACACAGCGATATAAGGGAAGGTAGGAGAGGTGCACGAAAACACAGCGATATAGGGGAAGGAATGGGAGATGCACGAAAACAGGGCGATATAGGGGAAGGTATGAGAGGTGCGCGAAGGCACAGCGATATGGGGATACTATGGGAGGTGCGTGAATGCACAGCGATGTAGGGGACGTGATGAGATGTGCATGAAAATGCAACGAGATTAGTGAAGGTATGAGAGGTGCATAAAAACACAGCGATATAGGGGAAGGTATGAGAGGTGTGCGAAAACATGGCGATACGGGAGAATGTATCAATTGTGCGAGAAAACACAGCGATATAGGGGAAGTATTGAGAGGAGCGAAAACATAGAGGTCCAGGTGAAGACATGAGAGGTGAGCAAAAACACGGCGATACAGGGGAAGCTATGAGGGGAGATCAATAACACAGCGATAAAGCTGAATCTATGGGATGTGCGCGAAAAGACAGCAATATAGGGGAAGCTATGAGAGGTGCGCAAGTCACAGCGATATAGGGGATGCGATGGGAGGTATGTGAATATACAGCGATATAGGGGACGCTATGAGTGGTGCGTGAAAACACAGCGATACAGGGGGAGGTATGAGAGGTACACGAAATCACAGCGATAAGGGGAAGGTATGGGAGGTGCTCGAAAACAAGGCGATATAGAGGAAGATATGAGAGGTGTGCGAAGGCACAGCAATATAGGGTTTGCTATGGGAGGTGTGCGAAAACACAGTGATATAGGGGAAAACATGAGAGGTGCGCGAAAACAGGGCAATATTGTGGAAGCTAGGCGATGTGCGTGATAACAGGGCGATATTGGGGAAGTTATGAGAGGTGCGCGAAAACACAGTGATATAGGGGAAGCTGTGGGACATGCGCAAAAAAACAGTGATATAGGGGAAGGTATGAGAGGTGTGCGTGAACACGGCGATATAGGGGAAATTGTAAGAGGTGCGCGAAAACATTGCAATACAGGAGAATGTATCAGAGGTGCGAGAAAACACAGCGATATAGGGGAAGTAATGATAGGAGCGAAAACATAGCGATATAGGTGAAGACATGCGAGGTGCGTGAAAACACAACGATATAGGGGACGGTATGAGATGTGCATGAATACACGGCGATATTATGAAGCCATGAGAGGTGCCTGAAAACACAGCGATATAGGGGAAGGTATGAGAAGAGCACGAAAACACAACGATATCGGGGAAGGTATGGGAGGTGCATGAAAGGGCGATATAGGGGAATCTATGAGAGGTGAGCAAAAACACGGTGATACATGGGAAGCTATGAGAGGTGAGCAATAAAACAGCGATAAAGGTGAATCTATGCGATGTGCGCAAAAAGACAGCGATATAGGGGAAGGTATGAGAGGTGCGCAAGGCCCAGCGATATAGGGGATGCTATGGGAGGTGCGTGAATACACAGCGATATAGGGGACGTGATGAGATGTGCATGAAACTGCAGCGATATTAGGGAAGTTATGAGAGGCGCACAAAAACACAGCGATATAGTAGAAGTTATGAGAGGTGTGTGAAAACACAGTGATATAGGGGAAAGTATGAAAGGTGCACGAAAACACAGCGATATAGGGGAAGGAATGGGAGATGCACGAAAACAGGGCGATATAGGGGAAGGTTTGAGAGGTGCGCGAAGGCACAGCGATATAGGGGATACTATGGGAGGTGCGTGAATGCACAGCGATATAGGGGACGTGATGAGATGTGCATGAAAATGCAACGATATTAATGAAGGTATGAGAGGTGCACAAAAACACAGCGATATGGGGAAGGTATGAGAGGTGCGCGAAAGCACAGCGATAAATGGGACGGTATGAGATGTGCATGAATACACGGCGATAGACGGGAAACCATGAGAGGTGTGCGAAAACACAGCGATATAGGGGAAGGTATGAGCGGTGCGCGAAAACATAGCGATATAGGGGACGGTATGAGATGTGCATGAAAACACGGCGATATAGGGGAAGGTATGAGAGGTGTGCAAGGCACAGCGATATAGGGGATACTATGGGAGGTGCGTGAATACACAGCAATATAGGGGACGTGATGAGATGTGCATGAAAATGCAACGATATTAGTGAAGGTATGAGAGGAGCACGAAAACACAGCGATATAGGGGAAGGTATGAGAGGTGCGCGAAAACACAGTGATATTGGGGAAGACAGGAGAGGTGCGCGAAAACACAGCGATATAGGGGAAGCTATGAGAGGTGAGCAAAAAGACGGCGATACAGGGGTAGCTATGAGAGGTGAGCAAAAACACAGCGATAAAGGTGAATCTATGGTATGTGCGCGAAAAGACAGCGATATAGGGGAAGGTATGAGAGGTGTGCAAGGCACAGCGATATAGGGGATGCTATGGGAGGTGCATGAATACACAGCGATATAGGGGACGTGATGAGATGTGCATGAAAACGCAGCGATATTAGGGAAGGTATGAGAGGTGCGCAAAAACACAGCGATGTAGGTGAAGCCATGGGAGGTGTGCGGGAAACAGGGCGATATAGGGGAAGGTTTGAGAGGTGCGCGAAGGCACAGCGATATAGGGGATACTATGGGAGGTGCGTGAATGCACAGCGATGTAGGGGACGTGATGAGATGTGCATGAATACACGGCGATAGTCGAGAATCCATGAGAGGTGTGCGAAAACACAGCGATATAGGGGAAGTTATGAGAGGTGCGCAAAAACAGGGATATAAAGGGGAAGTTATGAGAGGTGCGTGAAAACCCAGCAATATAGGGGACGTTATGAGATGTGCATGAAAACACGGCGATATAGGGGAAGGTATGAGAAGTGCACGAAGGCACAGCGATATAGGGGATGCTATGGGAGGTGCGCGAAAACACAGTGATATAGGGGACGGTATGAGATGTGTATGAAAACACGGAGATATATGGGAAGCTATGAGAGGTGCATGAAAACACGGCCTTATATGGGAAAGAATGAGAGGTGCGCGAAAACTTGGCAGGACAGGCGAATGCATGAGAGGCGCGAGAAAACACAGCGATGTAGGGGAAGACATGAGATGCGTGCAAAAACAGGGTGATGCAGGGGTAGGTATGAGAGGTGCGCAAAAGCACAGCGATATAGGGGACGCAATGGGACGTGCGCGAAAACACAGTGATATAGGGGAAGGTATGAGAGATGTGTGAGAACACGGCGAGATAGGGGAAATTATGAGAGGTGCACGAAAACACGGCGATACGGGAGAATGTATCAGATGTGCGAGAAAACACAGCGATATAGGGGAAGTAATGAGAGGAGCGAAAATATAGCGATCTCGGTGAAGACATGAGAGGTGCACGAAAACATGGCGATATAGGGGAAGCTATGAGAGGTGAGCAAAAACACGGCGATACAGGGGAAGCTATGAGAAGTGAACAATAACACAGCGATAAAGGTGAATCTATTGGATGTGCGCGAAAAGACAGCGATATAGGGGAAGGTATGAGAGGTGCGCAATGCACAGCGATATAGGGGATGCTATGGGAGGTGCGTGAATACACAGCGATATAGGGGACGTGATGATATGTGCATGAAAACGCATCGATATTAGGGAAGGTATGAGAGGTGCACAAAAACACAGCGATATAGGAGAAGTTATGAGAGGTGTGTGAAAACACAGTGATATAGGGGAAGGTATGAGAGGTGCACAAAAACACAGCGATACAGGGGAAGGTATGAGAGGTGCGCGAAAGCACAGCGATATACGGGACGGTATGAGATGTGCATGAATACACGGCGATAGACGGGAAACCATGAGAGGTGTGCGAAAACACAGCGATATAGGGGAAGTTAAGAGAGGTGCGTGAAAACACAGTGATATAGGTGAAGGTATGAGAGGAGTGCGAAAACAGGGCGATATAGGGGAAGTTATGAGAGATGCGTGAAAATCCAGCAATATAGGGGACGTTATGAGATGTGCATGAAAACACGGCGATATAGGGGAAGGTATGAGATGTGCGTGAAGGCAGAGCGATATAGGGAATGTTATGGGAGGTGCACGAATACACAGGGAAATAGGGGACGTTATGAGATGTGCATGAAAAATCAGCGATATAAGGAGAGGTATGAGAGGTGCAGGAAAACGCAGCGATATAAGGGAAGGTATAGGAGATGCGCGAAAACAGGGCGATATTGGGGAAGGTATGAGGGGTGCACAAAAACACAGTGATATAGGGGAAGGTATGAGAAGTGCGCGAAGGCACACCGATATAGGGGATGCTATGGGAGGTGCGGGAAAACACAGTAATATAGTGGACGGTATGAGATGTGCATAAAAACACGGCGATATACGGGGAGGTATGAGAGGTGCGTGAAAACACAGCGATGTAGTGGAATACATGAGAGGTGCACGAAAACAGGGCAATATAGTGGAAGCTATGGGATGTGCACGAAAACAGGGCGATGTAGGGGAAGGTATGAGATGTGCGCGAAAACACAGCGATATAGGGGACGGAATGGGACGTATGCGAAAAAAACAGTGATATAGGGGAAGGTATGATTGCTGTGCGAGAACACGGCGATATAGGGGAAATTATGAGAGGTGTGCGAAAACACGGCGATACGGGAGAATGTATGATATGTGCTAGAAAAAACAGCGATATAGGGGAAGTATTGAGAGGAGCGAAAACATAGCGATCTAGGTGATGACATGAGAGGTGCGCGAAAACACGGCGATATAGGGGAAGCTATGAGAGGTGCATGAAAACACAGAGATGCAGGAGAAGTTATGAGAGGTGCGTGAAAACACAGCAATATAGGGGACGTGATGAGATGTGCATGAAAACGCAGCGATATTAGGGAAGGTATGAGAGGTGCACAAAAACACAGTGATATAGGAGAAGATATGAGAGGTGTGCGAAAACACAGCGATATAGGGGAAGGTATGAGAGGTGCGCGAAGTCCCAGCGATATAGGGGATGCTATGGCAGGTGCGCAAATACACAGAGATATAGGGGACATTATGAGATGTGCATGAAAACACGGCAATATAGGGGAAGGTATTGGAGCTGCGCAAAAATACAGCGATATAGGAGAAGTTATGAGAGGTGCGTGAAAACACAGCGATATAAGGGAAGGTAGGAGAGGTGCACGAAAACATAGCTATATTGGGGAAGGTATGGGAGGTGAGCGAAAACAGGGTGATATAGGGGAAGTTATGAGAGGTGCGCGAATACACAGCGATATAGGGGACGTTATGAGATGTGCATAACAATACAGCGATATAGGGGAAGTTATGAGAGGTGCGCAACAACACGGCGATGTAGGGGAAGCTAGAGAGGTGAGCAATAACACAGTGATAAAGGTGAATCTATGGGATGTGCGCAAAAAGACAGCGATATAGGGGAAGGTATGAAAGGTGAGCAAGGCACAGCGATATAGGGGAAGGTATGAAAGGTGAGCAAGGCACAGCGATATAGGGGAAGGTATGGAAGGTACTCGAAAACAGGGTGATATAGATGAAGTTATGAGAGATATGCGGAGGCACAGCAATATAGGGGATGCTATGGAAGGTGCGCAAAAACACAGTGATATAGGGGAAGACATGAGAGGTGCGCGAAAACAGGGCAATATAGTGGAAGCTTTGAGAGGTATGCTAAAACCCGGCGATACAGGCGAAGCTATGAGAGGTGAGCAATATCACAGCGATAAAGGTGAATCTATGGGATGTGTGCGAAAAGACATCGATATAGGGGACAGTATGAGATGTGCATGAATACACGGCGATAGTCGAGAATCCATGAGAGGTGTGCGAAAACACAGCGATATAGGGGAAGTTATGAGAGGTGCGCAAAAACAGGGAGATATAGGGGAAGTTATGAGAGGTGCGTGAAAACCCAGCAATATAGGGGACGTTATGAGATGTGCATGAAAACACGGCGATATATGGGAAGCTATGAGAGGTGCACGAAAACACGGCGATATATGGGAAAGATTGAGAGGTGCGCGAAAAATTGGTATGACAGGCGAATGCATGAGAGGCGCGAGAAAACACAGCGATGTAGGGGAAGACATGAGATGTGCGCAAAAACAGGGCGATGCAGGGGAAGGTATGAGAGGTGCGCAAAAGCACAGCGATATAGGGGACGCAATGGGACGTGCGCGAAAACACAGTGATATAGGGGAAGGTATGAGAAATGTGTGAGAACACGGCGAGATAGGGGAAATTATGAGAGGTGCACGAAAACACGGCGATACGGGAGAATGTATCAGATGTGCGAGAAAACACAGCGATATAGGGGAAGTAATGAGAGGAGCGAAAACATAGCGATCTCGGTGAAGACATGAGAGGTGCACGAAAACATGGCGATATAGGGGAAGCTATGAGAGGTGAGCAAAAACACGGCGATACAGGGGAAGCTATGAGAAGTGAACAATAACACAGCGATAAAGGTGAATCTATTGGATGTGCGCGAAAAGACAGCGATATAGGGGAAGGTATGAGAGGTGCGCAATGCACAGCGATATAGGGGATGCTATGGGAGGTGAGTGAATCCACAGCGATATAGGGGACGTGATGATATGTGCACGAAAACGCATCGATATTAGGGAAGGTATGAGAGGTGCACAAAAACACAGCGATATAAGGGAAGGTAGGAGAGGTGCACGAAAACACAGCGATATAGGGGAAGGAATGGGAGATGCACGAAAACAGGGCGATATAGGGGAAGGTATGAGAGGTGCGCGAAGGCACCGCGATATAGGGGATACTATGGGAGGTGCGTGAATGCACAGCGATGTAGGGGACGTGATGAGATGTGCATGAAAATGCAACGATATTAGTGAAAGTATGAGAGGTGCACAAAAACACAGCGATATAGGGGAAGGTATGAGAGGTGTGCGAAAACATGACGATACGGGAGAATGTATCAATTGTGCGAGAAAACACAGCGATATAGGGGAAGCTATGAGAGGTGAGCAAAAAGACGGCGATACAGGGGTAGCTATGAGAGATGAGCAAAAACACAGCGATAAATGTGAATCTATGGGATGTGCGCGAAAAGACAGCGATATAGGGGAGGGTATGAGAGGTGTGCAAGGCACAGCGATATAGGGGATGCTATGGGAGGTGCATGAATACACAGCGATATAGGGGACGTGATGAGATGTGCATGAAAACGCAGCGATATTAGGGAAGGTATGAGAGGTGCGCAAAAACACAGCGATGTAGGCGAAGCCATGGGAGGTGCGCGGGAAACAGGGCGATATAGGGGAAGGTATGAGAGGTGCGCGAATACACAGCGATATAGGGGACGTTATGAGATGTGCATAACAATACAGCGATATAGGGGAAGTTATAAGAGGTGCGCAACAACACGGCGATGTAGGGGAAGGTAGAGAGGTGAGCAATAACACAGTGATAAAGGTGAATCTATGGGATGAGCGAAAAGACAGCGATATAGGGGAAGGTATGAAAGGTGAGCAAGGCACAGCGATATAGGGGAAGGTATGGAAGGTACTCGAAAACAGGGTGATATAGATGAAGTTATGAGAGGTATGCGAAGGCACAGCAATATAGGGGATGCTATGCAAGGTGCGCAAAAACACAGTGATATAGGGGAAGACATGAGAGGTGCGCGAAAACAGGGCAATATAGTGGAAGCTATGAGAGGTGTGCTAAAACCCGGCGATACAGGCGAAGCTATGAGAGGTGAGCAATATCACAGCGATAAAGGTGAATCTATGGGATGTGTGCGAAAAGACATCGATATAGGGGACAGTATGAGATGTGCATGAATACACGGCGATAGTCGAGAATCCATGAGAGGTGTGCGAAAACACAGCGATATAGGGGAAGTTATGAGAGGTGCGCAAAAACAGGGAGATATAGGGGAAGTTATGAGAGGTGCGTGAAAACCCAGCAATATAGGGGACGTTATGAGATGTGCATGAAAACACGGCGATATAGGGGAAGGTATGAGAAGTGCACGAAGGCACAGCGATATTGGGGATGCTATGGGAGGTGCGCGAAAACACAGTGATATAGGGGACGGTATGAGATGTGTATGAAAACACGGAGATATATGGGAAGCTATGAGAGGTGCATGAAAACACGGCGATATATGGGAAAGAATGAGAGGTGCGCGAAAACTTGGCATGACAGGCGAATGCATGAGAGGCGCAAGTAAACACAGCGATGTAGAGGAAGACATGAGATGCGCGCCAAAACAGGGTGACGCAGGGGAAGTTATGAAAGGTGCGCAAAAGCACAGCGATATAGGGGACGCAATGGGACGTGCGCGAAAACACAGTGATATAGGGGAAGGTATGAGAGATGTGTGAGAACACGGCGAGATAGGGGAAATTATGAGAGGTGCACGAAAACACGGCGATACGGGAGAATGTATCAGATGTGCGAGAAAACACAGCGATATAGGGGAAGTAATGAGAGGAGCGAAAACATAGCGATCTCGGTGAAGACATGAGAGGTGCACGAAAACATGGCGATATAGGGGAAGCTATGAGAGGTGAGCAAAAACATGGCGATACAGGGGAAGCTATGAGAAGTGAACAATAACACAGCGATAAAGGTGAATCTATTGGATGTGCGCGAAAAGACAGCGATATAGGGGAAGGTATGAGAGGTGCGCAATGCACAGCGATATAGGGGATGCTATGGGAGGTGCGTGAATACACAGCGATATAGGGGACGTGATGATATGTGCATGAAAACGCATCGATATTAGGGAAGGTATGAGAGGTGCACAAAAACACAGCGATATAGGAGAAGTTATGAGAGGTGTGTGAAAACACAGTGATATAGGGGAAGGTATGAAAGGTGCACGAAAACACAGCGATATAGGGGAAGGAATGGGAAATGCACGAAAACAGGGCGATATAGGGGAAGGTATGAGAGGTACGCGAAGGCACGGCGATATAGGAGATACTATGGCAGGTGCGTGAATGCACAGCGATATAGGGGATACTATTGGAGGTGCGTGAATGCACAGCGATATGGGGAATGTGATGAGATGTGCATGAAAATGCAACGATATTAGTGAAGGTATGAGAGGTGCACAAAAACACAGCGATACAGGGGAAGGTATGAGAGGTGCGCGAAAGCACAGCGATATACGGGACGGTATGAGATGTGCATGAATACACGGCGATAGACGGGAAACCATGAGAGGTGTGCGAAAACACAGCGATATAGGGGAAGTTAAGAGAGGTGCGTGAAAACACAGTGATATAGGTGAAGGTATGAGAGGAGTGCGAAAACAGGGCGATATAGGGGAAGTTATGAGAGATGCGTGAAAATCCAGCAATATAGGGGACGTTATGAGATGTGCATGAAAACACGGCGATATAGGGGAAGGTATGAGATGTGCGTGAAGGCAGAGCGATATAGGGAATGTTATGGGAGGTGCACGAATACACAGGGAAATAGGGGACGTTATGAGATGTGCATGAAAAATCAGCGATATAAGGAGAGGTATGAGAGGTGCAGGAAAACGCAGCGATATAAGGGAAGGTATAGGAGATGCGCGAAAACAGGGCGATATTGGGGAAGGTATGAGGGGTGCACAAAAACACAGTGATATAGGGGAAGGTATGAGAAGTGCGCGAAGGCACACCGATATAGGGGATGCTATGGGAGGTGCGGGAAAACACAGTAATATAGTGGACGGTATGAGATGTGCATAAAAACACGGCGATATACGGGGAGGTATGAGAGGTGCGTGAAAACACAGCGATGTAGTGGAATACATGAGAGGTGCACGAAAACAGGGCAATATAGTGGAAGCTATGGGATGTGCACGAAAACAGGGCGATGTAGGGGAAGGTATGAGATGTGCGCGAAAACACAGCGATATAGGGGACGGAATGGGACGTATGCGAAAAAAACAGTGATATAGGGGAAGGTATGATTGCTGTGCGAGAACACGGCGATATAGGGGAAATTATGAGAGGTGTGCGAAAACACGGCGATACGGGAGAATGTATGATATGTGCTAGAAAAAACAGCGATATAGGGGAAGTATTGAGAGGAGCGAAAACATAGCGATCTAGGTGATGACATGAGAGGTGCGCGAAAACACGGCGATATAGGGGAAGCTATGAGAGGTGCATGAAAACACAGAGATGCAGGAGAAGTTATGAGAGGTGCGTGAAAACACAGCAATATAGGGGACGTGATGAGATGTGCATGAAAACGCAGCGATATTAGGGAAGGTATGAGAGGTGCACAAAAACACAGTGATATAGGAGAAGATATGAGAGGTGTGCGAAAACACAGCGATATAGGGGAAGGTATGAGAGGTGCGCGAAGTCCCAGCGATATAGGGGATGCTATGGCAGGTGCGCAAATACACAGAGATATAGGGGACATTATGAGATGTGCATGAAAACACGGCAATATAGGGGAAGGTATTGGAGCTGCGCAAAAATACAGCGATATAGGAGAAGTTATGAGAGGTGCGTGAAAACACAGCGATATAAGGGAAGGTAGGAGAGGTGCACGAAAACATAGCTATATTGGGGAAGGTATGGGAGGTGAGCGAAAACAGGGTGATATAGGGGAAGTTATGAGAGGTGCGCGAATACACAGCGATATAGGGGACGTTATGAGATGTGCATAACAATACAGCGATATAGGGGAAGTTATGAGAGGTGCGCAACAACACGGCGATGTAGGGGAAGCTAGAGAGGTGAGCAATAACACAGTGATAAAGGTGAATCTATGGGATGTGCGCAAAAAGACAGCGATATAGGGGAAGGTATGAAAGGTGAGCAAGGCACAGCGATATAGGGGAAGGTATGAAAGGTGAGCAAGGCACAGCGATATAGGGGAAGGTATGGAAGGTACTCGAAAACAGGGTGATATAGATGAAGTTATGAGAGATATGCGGAGGCACAGCAATATAGGGGATGCTATGGAAGGTGCGCAAAAACACAGTGATATAGGGGAAGACATGAGAGGTGCGCGAAAACAGGGCAATATAGTGGAAGCTTTGAGAGGTATGCTAAAACCCGGCGATACAGGCGAAGCTATGAGAGGTGAGCAATATCACAGCGATAAAGGTGAATCTATGGGATGTGTGCGAAAAGACATCGATATAGGGGACAGTATGAGATGTGCATGAATACACGGCGATAGTCGAGAATCCATGAGAGGTGTGCGAAAACACAGCGATATAGGGGAAGTTATGAGAGGTGCGCAAAAACAGGGAGATATAGGGGAAGTTATGAGAGGTGCGTGAAAACCCAGCAATATAGGGGACGTTATGAGATGTGCATGAAAACACGGCGATATATGGGAAGCTATGAGAGGTGCCTGAAAACACAGCGATATAGGGGAAGGTATGAGAAGAGCACGAAAACACAACGATATCGGGGAAGGTATGGGAGGTGCATGAAAGGGCGATATAGGGGAATCTATGAGAGGTGAGCAAAAACACGGTGATACATGGGAAGCTATGAGAGGTGAGCAATAAAACAGCGATAAAGGTGAATCTATGCGATGTGCGCAAAAAGACAGCGATATAGGGGAAGGTATGAGAGGTGCGCAAGGCACAGCGATATAGCGGATGTTATGGGAGGTGAGTGAATACACAGCGATATAGGGGACGTGATGATATGTGCATGAAAACGCATCGATATTAGGGAAGGTATGAGAGGTGCACAAAAACACAGCGACATAGGAGAAGTTATGAGAGGTGTGTGAAAACACAGTGATATAAGGGAAGGTAAGAAAGGTGCACGAAAACACAGCGATACAGGGAAAGGAATGGGAGATGCACGAAAACAGGGCGATATAGGGGAAGGTATGAGAGGTGCGCGAAAGCACAGAGATATACGGGATGGTATGAGATGTGCATGAATGCACGGCGATAGACGGGAAACTATGAGAGGTATGCGAAAACACAGCGATATAGGGGAAGTTATGAGAGGTGCGTGAAAACACAGTGATATAGGTGAAGGTATGAGAGGTGTGCGAAAACATGGCGATACGGGAGAATGTATCAATTGTGCGAGAAAACACAGCGATATAGGGGAAGCTATGAGAGGTGAGCAAAAAGACGGCGATACAGGGGTAGCTATGAGAGATGAGAAAAAACACAGCGATAAATGTGAATCTATGGGATGTGCGCGAAAAGGCAGCGATATAGGGGAGGGTATGAGAGGTGTGCAAGGCACAGCGATATAGGGGATGCTATGGGAGGTGCATGAATACACAGCGATATAGGGGACGTGATGAGATGTGCATGAAAACGCAGCGATATTAGGGAAGGTATGAGAGGTGTGCAAAAACACAGCGATGTAGGCGAAGCCATGGGAGGTGCGCGGGAAACAGGGCGATATAGGGGAAGGTATGAGAGGTGTGCGAATACACAGCGATATAGGGGACGTTATGAGATGTGCATAACAATACAGCGATATAGGGGAAGTTATAAGAGGTGCGCAACAACACGGCGATGTAGGGGAAGGTAGAGAGGTGAGCAATAACACAGTGATAAAGGTGAATCTATGGGATGAGCGAAAAGACAGCGATATAGGGGAAGGTATGAAAGGTGAGCAAGGCACAGCGATATAGGGGAAGGTATGGAAGGTACTCGAAAACAGGGTGATATAGATGAAGTTATGAGAGGTATGCGAAGGCACAGCAATATAGGGGATGCTATGGAAGGTGCGCAAAAACACAGTGATATAGGGGAAGACATGAGAGGTGCGCGAAAACAGGGCAATATAGTAGAAGCTATGAGAGGTGTGCTAAAACCCGGCGATACAGGCGAAGCTATGAGAGGTGAGCAATATCACAGCGATAAAGGTGAATCTATGGGATGTGTGCGAAAAGACATCGATATAGGGGACGGTATGAGATGTGCATGAATACACGGCGATAGTCGAGAATCCATGAGAGGTGTGCGAAAACACAGCGATATAGGGGAAGTTATGAGAGGTGCGCAAAAACAGGGAGATATAGGGGAAGTTATGAGAGGTGCGTGAAAACCCAGCAATATAGGGGACGTTATGAGATGTGCATGAAAACACGGCGATATAGGGGAAGCTATGAGAAGTGCACGAAGGCACAGCGATATTGGGGATGCTATGGGAGGTGCGCGAAAACACAGTGATATAGGGGACGGTATGAGATGTGTATGAAAACACGGAGATATATGGGAATCTATGAGAGGTGCATGAAAACACGGCGATATATGGGAAAGAATGAGAGGTGCGTGAAAACTTGGCATGACAGGCGAATGCATGAGAGGCGCGAGAAAACACAGCGATGTAGAGGAAGACATGAGATGCGCGCAAAAACAGGGTGACGCAGGGGAAGGTATGAGAGGTGCGCAAAAGCACAGCGATATCGGGGACGCAATGGGACGTGCGCGAAAACACAGTGATATAGGGGAAGGTATGAGAGATGTGTGAGAACACGGCGAGATAGGGGAAATTATGAGAGGTGCACGAAAACACGGCGACACGGGAGAATGTATCAGATGTGCGAGAAAACACAGCGATATAGGGGAAGTAATGAGAGGAGCGAAAACATAGCGATCTCGGTGAAGACATGAGAGGTGCACGAAAACATGGCGATATAGGGGAAGCTACGAGAGGTGAGCAAAAACACGGCGATACAGGGGAAGCTATGAGAAGTGAACAATAACACAGCGATAAAGGTGAATCTATTGGATGTGCACGAAAAGACAGCGATACAGGGGAAGGTATGAGAGGTGCGCAATGCACAGCGATATAGGGGATGCTATGGGAGGTGAGTGAATACACAGCGATATAGGGGACGTGATGATATGTGCATGAAAACGCATCGATATTAGGGAAGGTATGAGAGGTGCACAAAAACACAGCGACATAGGAGAAGTTATGAGAGGTGTGTGAAAACACAGTGATATAAGGGAAGGTAAGAAAGGTGCACGAAAACACAGCGATATAGGGGAAGGAATGGGAGATGCACGAAAACAGGGCGATATAGGGGAAGGTATGAGAGGTACGCGAAGGCACAGCGATATAGGAGATACTATGGCAGGTGCGTGAATGCACAGCGATATAGGGGATACTATTGGAGGTGCGTGAATGCACAGCGATATGGGGAATGTGATGAGATGTGCATGAAAATGCAACGATAGTAGTGAAGGTATGAGAGGTGCACAAAAACACAGCGATACAGGGGAAGGTATGAGAGGTGCGCGAAAGCACAGAGATATACGGGATGGTATGAGATGTGCATGAATGCACGGCGATAGACGGGAAACTATGAGAGGTATGCGAAAACACAGCGATATAGGGGAAGTTATGAGAGGTGCGTGAAAACACAGTGATATAGGTGAAGGTATGAAAGGAGTGCGAAAACAGGGTAATATAGGGGAAGTTATGAGAGGTGCGTGAAATCCCAGCAATTTAGGGGACGTTATGAGACGTGCATGAAAACACAGCGATATAGGAGAAGGTATGAGAGGTGCACGAAGGCACAGCGATATAGGGGATGCTATGGGAGTTGCATGAGTACACAGAGATATAGGGGACATTATGAGATGTGCATGAAAACATGGCGATATTGGGGAAGCCATGAGAGGTGTGCGAAAATACAGCGATATAGGCGACGCTATGGGAGTGTGCGAAGACAGGGCGACATAGGGGAAGGTATGAGAGGTGCGCGAAGTCACAGCGATATAGGGGATGCTATGGCAGGTGCGCGAATACACAGAGATATAGGGGACATTATGAGATGTGCATGAAAACACGGCAATATAGGGGAAGGTATTGGAGCTGCGCAAAAATACAGCGATATAGGAGAAGTTATGAGAGGTGCGTGAAAACACAGCGATATAAGGGAAGGTAGGAGAGGTGCACAAAAACACAGCGATATAGGGGAAGGAATGGGAGATGCACGAAAACAGGGCGATATAGGGGAAGGTATGAGACGTGCGCGAAGGCACAGCGATATAGGAGATACTATGGCAGGTGCGTGAATGCACAGCGATATAGGGGATACTATTGGAGGTGCGTGAATGCACAGCGATATGGGGAATGTGATGAGATGTGCATGAAAATGCAACGATATTAGTGAAGGTATGAGAGGTGCACAAAAACACAGCGATACAGGGGAAGGTATGAGAGGTGCGCGAAAGCACAGCGATATACGGGACGGTATGAGATGTGCATGAATACACGGCGATAGACGGGAAACCATGAGAGGTGTGCGAAAACACAGCGATATAGGGGAAGTTAAGAGAGGTGCGTGAAAACACAGTGATATAGGTGAAGGTATGAGAGGAGTGCGAAAACAGGGCGATATAGGGGAAGTTATGAGAGATGCGTGAAAATCCAGCAATATAGGGGACGTTATGAGATGTGCATGAAAACACGGCGATATAGGGGAAGGTATGAGAGGTGCGTGAAGGCAGAGCGATATAGGGAATGTTATGGGAGGTGCACGAATACACAGGGAAATAGGGGACGTTATGAGATGTGCATGAAAAATCAGCGATATAAGGAGAGGTATGAGAGGTGCAGGAAAACGCAGCGATATAAGGGAAGGTATAGGAGATGCGCGAAAACAGGGCGATATTGGGGAAGGTATGAGGGGTGCACAAAAACACAGTGATATAGGGGAAGGTATGAGAAGTGCGCGAAGGCACACCGATATAGGGGATGCTATGGGAGGTGCGGGAAAACACAGTAATATAGTGGACGGTATGAGATGTGCATAAAAACACGGCGATATACGGGGAGGTATGAGAGGTGCGTGAAAACACAGCGATGTAGTGGAATACATGAGAGGTGCACGAAAACAGGGCAATATAGTGGAAGCTATGGGATGTGCACGAAAACAGGGCGATGTAGGGGAAGGTATGAGATGTGCGCGAAAACACAGCGATATAGGGGACGGAATGGGACGTATGCGAAAAAAACAGTGATATAGGGGAAGGTATGATTGTTGTGCGAGAACACGGCGATATAGGGGAAATTATGAGAGGTGTGCGAAAACACGGCGATACGGGAGAATGTATGATATGTGCTAGAAAAAACAGCGATATAGGGGAAGTATTGAGAGGAGCGAAAACATAGCGATCTAGGTGATGACATGAGAGGTGCGCGAAAACACGGCGATATAGGGGAAGCTATGAGAGGTGCATGAAAACACAGAGATGCAGGAGAAGTTATGAGAGGTGCGTGAAAACACAGCAATATAGGGGACGTGATGAGATGTGCATGAAAACGCAGCGATATTAGGGAAGGTATGAGAGGTGTACAAAAACACAGTGATATAGGAGAAGATATGAGAGGTGTGCGAAAACACAGCGATATAGGGGAAGGTATGAGAGGTGCGCGAAGTCCCAGCGATATAGGGGATGCTATGGCAGGTGCGCAAATACACAGAGATATAGGGGACATTATGAGATGTGCATGAAAACACGGCAATATAGGGGAAGGTATTGGAGCTGCGCAAAAATACAGCGATATAGGAGAAGTTATGAGAGGTGCGTGAAAACACAGCGATATAAGGGAAGGTAGGAGAGGTGCACGAAAACATAGCTATATTGGGGAAGGTATGGGAGGTGAGCGAAAACAGGGTGATATAGGGGAAGTTATGAGAGGTGCGCGAATACACAGCGATATAGGGGACGTTATGAGATGTGCATAACAATACAGCGATATAGGGGAAGTTATGAGAGGTGCGCAACAACACGGCGATGTAGGGGAAGCTAGAGAGGTGAGCAATAACACAGTGATAAAGGTGAATCTATGGGATGTGCGCAAAAAGACAGCGATATAGGGGAAGGTATGAAAGGTGAGCAAGGCACAGCGATATAGGGGAAGGTATGAAAGGTGAGCAAGGCACAGCGATATAGGGGAAGGTATGGAAGGTACTCGAAAACAGGGTGATATAGATGAAGTTATGAGAGATATGCGGAGGCACAGCAATATAGGGGATGCTATGGAAGGTGCGCAAAAACACAGTGATATAGGGGAAGACATGAGAGGTGCGCGAAAACAGGGCAATATAGTGGAAGCTTTGAGAGGTATGCTAAAACCCGGCGATACAGGCGAAGCTATGAGAGGTGAGCAATATCACAGCGATAAAGGTGAATCTATGGGATGTGTGCGAAAAGACATCGATATAGGGGACAGTATGAGATGTGCATGAATACACGGCGATAGTCGAGAATCCATGAGAGGTGTGCGAAAACACAGCGATATAGGGGAAGTTATGAGAGGTGCGCAAAAACAGGGAGATATAGGGGAAGTTATGAGAGGTGCGTGAAAACCCAGCAATATAGGGGACGTTATGAGATGTGCATGAAAACACGGCGATATATGGGAAGCTATGAGAGGTGCACGAAAACACGGCGATATATGGGAAAGATTGAGAGGTGCGCGAAAAATTGGTATGACAGGCGAATGCATGAGAGGCGCGAGAAAACACAGCGATGTAGGGGAAGACATGAGATGTGCGCAAAAACAGGGCGATGCAGGGGAAGGTATGAGAGGTGCGCAAAAGCACAGCGATATAGGGGACGCAATGGGACGTGCGCGAAAACACAGTGATATAGGGGAAGGTATGAGAAATGTGTGAGAACACGGCGAGATAGGGGAAATTATGAGAGGTGCACGAAAACACGGCGATACGGGAGAATGTATCAGATGTGCGAGAAAACACAGCGATATAGGGGAAGTAATGAGAGGAGCGAAAACATAGCGATCTCGGTGAAGACATGAGAGGTGCACGAAAACATGGCGATATAGGGGAAGCTATGAGAGGTGAGCAAAAACACGGCGATACAGGGGAAGCTATGAGAAGTGAACAATAACACAGCGATAAAGGTGAATCTATTGGATGTGCGCGAAAAGACAGCGATATAGGGGAAGGTATGAGAGGTGCGCAATGCACAGCGATATAGGGGATGCTATGGGAGGTGAGTGAATCCACAGCGATATAGGGGACGTGATGATATGTGCATGAAAACGCATCGATATTAGGGAAGGTATGAGAGGTGCACAAAAACACAGCGATATAAGCGAAGGTAGGAGAGGTGCACGAAAACACAGCGATATAGGGGAAGGAATGGGAGATGCACGAAAACAGGGCGATATAGGGGAAGGTATGAGAGGTGCGCGAAGGCACAGCGATATAGGGGATACTATGGGAGGTGCGTGAATGCACAGCGATGTAGGGGACGTGATGAGATGTGCATGAAAATGCAACGATATTAGTGAAAGTATGAGAGGTGCACAAAAACACAGCGATATAGGGGAAGGTATGAGAGGTGTGCGAAAACATGGCGATACGGGAGAATGTATCAATTGTGCGAGAAAACACAGCGATATAGGGGAAGCTATGAGAGGTGAGCAAAAAGACGGCGATACAGGGGTAGCTATGAGAGATGAGCAAAAACACAGCGATAAATGTGAATCTATGGGATGTGCGCGAAAAGACAGCGATATAGGGGAGGGTATGAGAGGTGTGCAAGGCACAGCGATATAGGGGATGCTATGGGAGGTGCATGAATACACAGCGATATAGGGGACGTGATGAGATGTGCATGAAAACGCAGCGATATTAGGGAAGGTATGAGAGGTGCGCAAAAACACAGCGATGTAGGCGAAGCCATGGGAGGTGCGCGGGAAACAGGGCGATATAGGGGAAGGTATGAGAGGTGCGCGAATACACAGCGATATAGGGGACGTTATGAGATGTGCATAACAATACAGCGATATAGGGGAAGTTATAAGAGGTGCGCAACAACACGGCGATGTAGGGGAAGGTAGAGAGGTGAGCAATAACACAGTGATAAAGGTGAATCTATGGGATGAGCGAAAAGACAGCGATATAGGGGAAGGTATGAAAGGTGAGCAAGGCACAGCGATATAGGGGAAGGTATGGAAGGTACTCGAAAACAGGGTGATATAGATGAAGGTATGAGAGGTATGCGAAGGCACAGCAATATAGGGGATGCTATGGAAGGTGCGCAAAAACACAGTGATATAGGGGAAGACATGAGAGGTGCGCGAAAACAGGGCAATATAGTGGAAGCTATGAGAGGTGTGCTAAAACCCGGCGATACAGGCGAAGCTATGAGAGGTGAGCAATATCACAGCGATAAAGGTGAATCTATGGGATGTGTGCGAAAAGACATCGATATAGGGGACAGTATGAGATGTGCATGAATACACGGCGATAGTCGAGAATCCATGAGAGGTGTGCGAAAACACAGCGATATAGGGGAAGTTATGAGAGGTGCGCAAAAACAGGGAGATATAGGGGAAGTTATGAGAGGTGCGTGAAAACCCAGCAATATAGGGGACGTTATGAGATGTGCATGAAAACACGGCGATATAGGGGAAGCTATGAGAAGTGCACGAAGGCACAGCGATATTGGGGATGCTATGGGAGGTGCGCGAAAACACAGTGATATAGGGGACGGTATGAGATGTGTATGAAAACACGGAGATATATGGGAAGCTATGAGAGGTGCATGAAAACACGGCGATATATGGGAAAGAATGAGAGGTGCGCGAAAACTTGGCATGACAGGCGAATGCATGAGAGGCGCGAGTAAACACAGCGATGTAGAGGAAGACATGAGATGCGCGCCAAAACAGGGTGACGCAGGGGAAGGTATGAGAGGTGCGCAAAAGCACAGCGATATAGGGGACGCAATGGGACGTGCGCGAAAACACAGTGATATAGGGGAAGGTATGAGAGATGTGTGAGAACACGGCGAGATAGGGGAAATTATGAGAGGTGCACGAAAACACGGCGATACGGGAGAATGTATCAGATGTGCGAGAAAACACAGCGATATAGGGGAAGTAATGAGAGGAGCGAAAACATAGCGATCTCGGTGAAGACATGAGAGGTGCACGAAAACATGGCGATATAGGGGAAGCTATGAGAGGTGAGCAAAAACACGGCGATACAGGGGAAGCTATGAGAAGTGAACAATAACACAGCGATAAAGGTGAATCTATTGGATGTGCGCGAAAAGACAGCGATATAGGGGAAGGTATGAGAGGTGCGCAATGCACAGCGATATAGGGGATGCTATGGGAGGTGCGTGAATACACAGCGATATAGGGGACGTGATGATATGTGCATGAAAACGCATCGATATTAGGGAAGGTATGAGAGGTGCACAAAAACACAGCGATATAGGAGAAGTTATGAGAGGTGTGTGAAAACACAGTGATATAGGGGAAGGTATGAAAGGTGCACGAAAACACAGCGATATAGGGGAAGGAATGGGAGATGCACGAAAACAGGGCGATATAGGGGAAGGTATGAGAGGTACGCGAAGGCACGGCGATATAGGAGATACTATGGCAGGTGCGTGAATGCACAGCGATATAGGGGATACTATTGGAGGTGCGTGAATGCACAGCGATATGGGGAATGTGATGAGATGTGCATGAAAATGCAACGATATTAGTGAAGGTATGAGAGGTGCACAAAAACACAGCGATACAGGGGAAGGTATGAGAGGTGCGCGAAAGCACAGCGATATACGGGACGGTATGAGATGTGCATGAATACACGGCGATAGACGGGAAACCATGAGAGGTGTGCGAAAACACAGCGATATAGGGGAAGTTAAGAGAGGTGCGTGAAAACACAGTGATATAGGTGAAGGTATGAGAGGAGTGCGAAAACAGGGCGATATAGGGGAAGTTATGAGAGATGCGTGAAAATCCAGCAATATAGGGGACGTTATGAGATGTGCATGAAAACACGGCGATATAGGGGAAGGTATGAGAGGTGCGTGAAGGCAGAGCGATATAGGGAATGTTATGGGAGGTGCACGAATACACAGGGAAATAGGGGACGTTATGAGATGTGCATGAAAAATCAGCGATATAAGGAGAGGTATGAGAGGTGCAGGAAAACGCAGCGATATAAGGGAAGGTATAGGAGATGCGCGAAAACAGGGCGATATTGGGGAAGGTATGAGGGGTGCACAAAAACACAGTGATATAGGGGAAGGTATGAGAAGTGCGCGAAGGCACACCGATATAGGGGATGCTATGGGAGGTGCGGGAAAACACAGTAATATAGTGGACGGTATGAGATGTGCATAAAAACACGGCGATATACGGGGAGGTATGAGAGGTGCGTGAAAACACAGCGATGTAGTGGAATACATGAGAGGTGCACGAAAACAGGGCAATATAGTGGAAGCTATGGGATGTGCACGAAAACAGGGCGATGTAGGGGAAGGTATGAGATGTGCGCGAAAACACAGCGATATAGGGGACGGAATGGGACGTATGCGAAAAAAACAGTGATATAGGGGAAGGTATGATTGCTGTGTGAGAACACGGCGATATAGGGGAAATTATGAGAGGTGTGCGAAAACACGGCGATACGGGAGAATGTATGATATGTGCTAGAAAAAACAGCGATATAGGGGAAGTATTGAGAGGAGCGAAAACATAGCGATCTAGGTGATGACATGAGAGGTGCGCGAAAACACGGCGATATAGGGGAAGCTATGAGAGGTGCATGAAAACACAGAGATGCAGGAGAAGTTATGAGAGGTGCGTGAAAACACAGCAATATAGGGGACGTGATGAGATGTGCATGAAAACGCAGCGATATTAGGGAAGGTATGAGAGGTGCACAAAAACACAGTGATATAGGAGAAGATATGAGAGGTGTGCGAAAACACAGCGATATAGGGGAAGGTATGAGAGGTGCGCGAAGTCCCAGCGATATAGGGGATGCTATGGCAGGTGTGCAAATACACAGAGATATAGGGGACATTATGAGATGTGCATGAAAACACGGCAATATAGGGGAAGGTATTGGAGCTGCGCAAAAATACAGCGATATAGGAGAAGTTATGAGAGGTGCGTGAAAACACAGCGATATAAGGGAAGGTAGGAGAGGTGCACGAAAACATAGCTATATTGGGGAAGGTATGGGAGGTGAGCGAAAACAGGGTGATATAGGGGAAGTTATGAGAGGTGCGCGAATACACAGCGATATAGGGGACGTTATGAGATGTGCATAACAATACAGCGATATAGGGGAAGTTATGAGAGGTGCGCAACAACACGGCGATGTAGGGGAAGCTAGAGAGGTGAGCAATAACACAGTGATAAAGGTGAATCTATGGGATGTGCGCAAAAAGACAGCGATATAGGGGAAGGTATGAAAGGTGAGCAAGGCACAGCGATATAGGGGAAGGTATGAAAGGTGAGCAAGGCACAGCGATATAGGGGAAGGTATGGAAGGTACTCGAAAACAGGGTGATATAGATGAAGTTATGAGAGATATGCGGAGGCACAGCAATATAGGGGATGCTATGGAAGGTGCGCAAAAACACAGTGATATAGGGGAAGACATGAGAGGTGCGCGAAAACAGGGCAATATAGTGGAAGCTTTGAGAGGTATGCTAAAACCCGGCGATACAGGCGAAGCTATGAGAGGTGAGCAATATCACAGCGATAAAGGTGAATCTATGGGATGTGTGCGAAAAGACATCGATATAGGGGACAGTATGAGATGTGCATGAATACACGGCGATAGTCGAGAATCCATGAGAGGTGTGCGAAAACACAGCGATATAGGGGAAGTTATGAGAGGTGCGCAAAAACAGGGAGATATAGGGGAAGTTAAGAGAGGTGCGTGAAAACACAGCGATATAGGGGAAGTTATGAGAGGTGCGCAAAAACAGGGAGATATAGGGGAAGTTATGAGAGGTGCGTGAAAACCCAGCAATATAGGGGACGTTATGAGATGTGCATGAAAACACGGCGATATATGGGAAGCTATGAGAGGTGCACGAAAACACGGCGATATATGGGAAAGATTGAGAGGTGCGCGAAAAATTGGTATGACAGGCGAATGCATGAGAGGCGCGAGAAAACACAGCGATGTAGGGGAAGACATGAGATGTGCGCAAAAACAGGGCGATGCAGGGGAAGGTATGAGAGGTGCGCAAAAGCACAGCGATATAGGGGACGCAATGGGACGTGCGCGAAAACACAGTGATATAGGGGAAGGTATGAGAAATGTGTGAGAACACGGCGAGATAGGGGAAATTATGAGAGGTGCACGAAAACACGGCGATACGGGAGAATGTATCAGATGTGCGAGAAAACACAGCGATATAGGGGAAGTAATGAGAGGAGCGAAAACATAGCGATCTCGGTGAAGACATGAGAGGTGCACGAAAACATGGCGATATAGGGGAAGCTATGAGAGGTGAGCAAAAACACGGCGATACAGGGGAAGCTATGAGAAGTGAACAATAACACAGCGATAAAGGTGAATCTATTGGATGTGCGCGAAAAGACAGCGATATAGGGGAAGGTATGAGAGGTGCGCAATGCACAGCGATATAGGGGATGCTATGGGAGGTGAGTGAATCCACAGCGATATAGGGGACGTGATGATATGTGCATGAAAACGCATCGATATTAGGGAAGGTATGAGAGGTGCACAAAAACACAGCGATATAAGGGAAGGTAGGAGAGGTGCACGAAAACACAGCGATATAGGGGAAGGAATGGGAGATGCACGAAAACAGGGCGATATAGGGGAAGGTATGAGAGGTGCGCGAAGGCACAGCGATATAGGGGATACTATGGGAGGTGCGTGAATGCACAGCGATGTAGGGGACGTGATGAGATGTGCATGAAAATGCAACGATATTAGTGAAAGTATGAGAGGTGCACAAAAACACAGCGATATAGGGGAAGCTATGAGAGGTGAGCAAAAAGACGGCGATACAGGGGTAGCTATGAGAGATGAGAAAAAACACAGCGATAAATGTGAATCTATGGGATGTGCGCGAAAAGACAGCGATATAGGGGAGGGTATGAGAGGTGTGCAAGGCACAGCGATATAGGGGATGCTATGGGAGGTGCATGAATACACAGCGATATAGGGGACGTGATGAGATGTGCATGAAAACGCAGCGATATTAGGGAAGGTATGAGAGGTGCGCAAAAACACAGCGATGTAGGCGAAGCCATGGGAGGTGTGCGGGAAACAGGGCGATATAGGGGAAGGTATGAGAGGTGCGCGAATACACAGCGATATAGGGGACGTTATGAGATGTGCATAACAACACAGCGATATAGGGGAAGTTATAAGAGGTGCGCAACAACACGGCGATGTAGGGGAAGGTAGAGAGGTGAGCAATAACACAGTGATAAAGGTGAATCTATGGGATGAGCGAAAAGACAGCGATATAGGGGAAGGTATGAAAGGTGAGCAAGGCACAGCGATATAGGGGAAGGTATGGAAGGTACTCGAAAACAGGGTGATATAGATGAAGTTATGAGAGGTATGCGAAGGCACAGCAATATAGGGGATGCTATGGAAGGTGCGCAAAAACACAGTGATATAGGGGAAGTCATGAGAGGTGCGCGAAAACAGGGCAATATAGTGGAAGCTATGAGAGGTGTGCTAAAACCCGGCGATACAGGCGAAGCTATGAGAGGTGAGCAATATCACAGCGATAAAGGTGAATCTATGGGATGTGTGCGAAAAGACATCGATATAGGGGACGGTATGAGATGTGCATGAATACACGGCGATAGTCGAGAATCCATGAGAGGTGTGCGAAAACACAGCGATATAGGGGAAGTTATGAGAGGTGCGCAAAAACAGGGATATAAAGGGGAAGTTATGAGAGGTGCGTGAAAACCCAGCAATATAGGGGACGTTATGAGATGTGCATGAAAACACGGCGATATAGGGGAAGGTATGAGAAGTGCACGAAGGCACAGCGATATAGGGGATGCTATGGGAGGTGCGCGAAAACACAGTGATATAGGGGACGGTATGAGATGTGTATGAAAACACGGAGATATATGGGAAGCTATGAGAGGTGCATGAAAACACGGCCTTATATGGGAAAGAATGAGAGGTGCGCGAAAACTTGGCATGACAGGCGAATGCATGAGAGGCGCGAGAAAACACAGCGATGTAGGGGAAGACATGAGATGCGTGCAAAAACAGGGCGATGCAGGGGAAGGTATGAGAGGTGCGCAAAAGCACAGCGATATAGGGGACGCAATGGGACGTGCGCGAAAACACAGTGATATAGGGGAAGGTATGAGAGATGTGTGAGAACACGGCGAGATAGGGGAAATTATGAGAGGTGCACGAAAACACGGCGATACGGGAGAATGTATCAGATGTGCGAGAAAACACAGCGATATAGGGGAAGTAATGAGAGGAGCGAAAACATAGCCATCTCGGTGAAGACATGAGAGGTGCACGAAAACATGGCGATATAGGGGAAGCTATGAGAGGTGAGCAAAAACACGGCGATACAGGGGAAGCTATGAGAAGTGAACAATAACACAGCGATAAAGGTGAATCTATTGGATGTGCGCGAAAAGACAGCGATATAGGGGAAGGTATGAGAGGTGCGCAATGCACAGCGATATAGGGGATGCTATGGGAGGTGCGTGAATACACAGCGATATAGGGGACGTGATGATATGTGCATGAAAACGCATCGATATTAGGGAAGGTATGAGAGGTGCACAAAAACACAGCGATATAGGAGAAGTTATGAGAGGTGTGTGAAAACACAGTGATATAGGGGAAGGTATGAAAGGTGCACGAAAACACAGCGATATAGGGGAAGGAATGGGAAATGCACGAAAACAGGGCGATATAGGGGAAGGTATGAGAGGTACGCGAAGGCACAGCGATATAGGAGATACTATGGCAGGTGCGTGAATGCACAGCGATATAGGGGATACTATTGGAGGTGCGTGAATGCACAGCGATATGGGGAATGTGATGAGATGTGCATGAAAATGCAACGATATTAGTGAAGGTATGAGAGGTGCACAAAAACACAGCGATATACGGGAATGCATGAGACGTGCGCGAAAGGTCAGTGATATACGGGATAGTATGGTGGGTGCGCAAATACACAGCGATTATGTGGACGTTATGAGATGTGCATGAAAACACATTAATATAGGGGAAGGTATGAGAGGTGCGCAAAAACAGCGATGTAGGCGAAGCTATGGGAGGTGCGCGAAAGCACAGCGATATAGGGGAAGGTATGAGATGTGCATGAAAACACAGAGATATATTCGGGAAGGAATGGAAGGTGCACAAATACACAGCGATATAGGGGACGTTATGAGATGTGCATGAAAACACAGCCATATAGGGGAAGGTATGAGAGGTGCACGAAAACGCAGCGATATAAGGGAAGGTATAGGAGGTGCGCGAAAACAGGGCGATATAGGGGAAGGTATGAGAGGTGCACGAAGGTACAGCGATATAGGGGATGCTATGGGAGTGCGCGAAAACACAGCGATATAGGAGACGGTATGAGATGTGCATAAAAACATGGCAATATAGGGGGAGGTATGAGAGGTGCGCATATATACGGCGATATAGGGGAAAGTATGAGAGGTGCCAGAAAACTTGGCGTTACAGGGGAAAGCATCCGAGGTGCCAGAAAACACAGCGATGTAGTGGAATGTATGGGATGTGCGCGAAAACAGGGCCATATAGGGGAAGGTATGAGAGATGCGCGAGAACACGGCGATTTAGGGGAAATAATGAGAGGTGTGCGAAAACACAACGATACGGGAGAATGTAACAATTGTGCGAGAAAACACAGCGATATAGGGGAAGAATTGAGAGGAGCGAAAACATAGCGATCTAGGTGAAGACATGAGAGGTGAGCAAAAACACGGCGATACAGGGGAAGCTATGAGAGGTGAGCAATAACACAGCGATAAAGCTGAATCTATGGGATGTGCACGAAAAGACAGCGATATAGGGGATACTATGGGAGGTGCGCGAATACACAGCGATATAGGGGACGTGATGAGATGTGCATGAAAACAGCGATATTAGAGAAGTTATGAGAGGTGCACAAGAACTCAGTGATATAGGAGAAGTTATGAGAGGTGTGTGAAAACACAGTGATATAGGGGAAGGTATGAAAGGTGCACGAAAACACAGCCACATAGGGGAAGGAATCGGAGGTGCGCGTAAACTGTGCGATATAGGGGAAAGTACGAGAGGTGCGTGAAGGCACAGCGATATAGGGGATGCTATGGGAGGTGCGCGAATACACAGCGATATAGGTAACGTTATGAGATGTGCATAAAAACACTGCAATATAGGGGAAGTTATGAGAGGTACGCAAAAATACGGCAATACAGGAGAGATTATGAGAGGTGCGTGAAAACACAGCGATATAAGGGGAGGTATGAGAGGTACACGAAAACACAGCGATATAGGGGAAGGTATGGGAGGTGTGCGAAGACACAGCAATATAGGGGATGGTATTGGAGGTGCACGAAAACACAGTGATATAGGGGAAGACATGAGAGGTGCGTGAATACACAGCGATATAGGGGACGCTATTGGACGTGCGCGAAAACACAGTGATATAGGGAAGATATGAGAGGTGTGCGAGAACACGGCGATATAGGTGAAATTATGAGAGTTGAGCGAAAACACTTTGATACAGGGAACACTATTAGAAGTGCGAAAACACAGAGCGATATAGGGGAAGTAATGAGAGGAGTGGAAAGAAAGCGATATAGGTGAAAGACATGAGAGGTGCGCGAAAACACGTTGATATAGGGGAAGCTATGTGAGGTAAGCAATAACACAGCGATAAAGTTGAATTTATGGGATGTGCGCGAAAACAGGGCGATATAGGGGAAGGTAGGAGAGGTGCGCAAAAACACAGCGATGTATGCGAAGCCATGGGAGGTGGGCGGGAAACAGGGCGATATAGGGGAAGGTATGAGCGGTGCGCGAAGGCACAGCCATATAGGGGATGCTATGGGAGGTGCGTGAATACACAGAGATATAGGAGACGTTATGAGATGTGCATGAAAACACGGCGATATTGGGGAAGCCATTAGAGGTGTGCAAAAATACGGCGATATAGGAGAAATTATGAGAGGTGCGTGAAAACACAGCGATATAGAGGGAGGTATGAGAGGTGCATGAAAACACAGCGATATAGTGGAAGGTATGGAAGGTGTGTGAAAACAGGGCGATATAGGGGAAGGTATGAGAGGTGCGCGAAGGCACAGCAATACAAGGGATGCTATGGGAGGTGCGCGAATACACAGCGATATAGGGGACGTTATGAGATGTGCATGAAAGCACGGCAGTATAGGGGAAGTTATAAGAACTGCGCAAAAATACAGCGAATTAAGAGAAGTTATGAGAGGTGCGTGAAAACACAGCGATATAAGGGAAGGAATGAGAGGTGCACGAAAACACAGCGATATTGGGGAAGGTATGGGAGGTGCGCGAAAACAGGGCAATATGGTGGAAGTTATGAGAGGTGCGCGAAGGCACAGCGATATACGGGATGCTATGGGAGGTGCGCGAAAACACAGCAATATAGGGGAAGGTATGGAAGGTGCGTGAAAACAGGGCAATATGGTGGAAGTTATGAGAGGTGCGCGAAGGCACAGCGATATATGGGATGCTATGGGAGGTGCGCGAAAACACAGCAATATAGGGGAAGGTATGGAAGGTGCGTGAAAACAGGGCGATACAGGGGAAGGTATGAGAGGTGAGCGAAGGCACAGCAATATAAGGGATGCTATGAGAGGTGTGCGAAAACACCGTGATATTGTGGAAGACATGAGAGGTGCACAAAAACAGGGCAATATAGTGGAACCTATGGGATGTGCGCGAAACCACGGCGATACAGTGGAATATATCAGAGGTGCGAGAAAACACAGCGATATAGGGGACGCTATGGGACATGCGCAAAAAACAGTGAAATAGGGGAAGGTATGAGAGGTTTGCGAGAACACGGCGATATAGGGGAAATTGTAAGAGCTGCGCGAAAACATGGCAATACAGGAGAATGTATCAGAGGTGCGAGAAAACACAGCGATATAGGGGAAGTAATGATAGGAGCAAAAAGATAACGATATACGTGAAGACATGCGAGGTGCGCGAAAACACGGCGATATAGGGTAAGCTATGAGAGGTGAGCAATAACACAGCGATCAAGGTGAAGCTATGGGATGTGTACGAAAACAGCGATGTAGGGGAAGCTATGGGAGGCGCGCCAAAACACAGCGATATAGGGGACGGTATGAGATGTGCATGAATACACGGCGATATTGGGGAAGCCATGAGAGGTGCCTGAAAACAGAGCGATATAGGTGAATCTATGACATGTGCGCGAAAAGACAGCGATATAGGGGACGGTATGAGAGGTGCATGAATACATGGCGATATAGGGGAAGCTATGAGAGGTGCGCGAAAACACAGCGATATAGGAGAAGGCATGAGAGGTGCGAGAAAACACAGCAATATAGGGGAAGTAATGAGAGGAGCGTGAAAACACAGCGATATAGAGGGAGGTATGAGAGGTGCACGAAAACACAGCGATACAGGGGAAGGTATGGGAGGTGCTCGAAAACACGGCGATATAAGGGACGGTATGAGATTTGTATGAAAACATGGCGATATAGGGGAAGCTATGAGAGGTGCGCGAAAACGCGACAATATAGGGGACGGTATGAGAGGTGCGCAAGGCACAGCGATATAGGGGATGCTATGGGAGGTGCGTGAATACACAGCGATATACGGGACGTTATGAGATGTGCATGAAAACGCAGCGATATAGGGGAAGGTATGGGAGGTGCGCGAAAACAGGGCGATATAGGGGACGTTATGAGATGTGCATGAAAACACGGCAATATAGGGGAAGGTAAGAGAGGTGCCCGAAAACACAGCGTTACAGGGCACGCTATGGGACATGCGCGAAAACACGGCGATATAGGGGAAATTATGAGAGGTGCGCGAAAACACTGCGATACAGGGGAATGTATCAGAGGTGCGAGAAAACACAGCGAGATAGGGGAAGTAATGAGAGGAGCGAAAACATAGCGATCTAGGTGAAGACATGAGAGGTGCGTGAAAACACAGCGATATAGGGGAAGCTATGAAAGGTGAGCAAAAACACGGCGATATGTGGGAAGCTCTGCGAGGTGTGCAATAACACAGTGATAAAGTTGAATCTATGGGATGTGTGCGAAAAGACACCGATATAGGGGAAGGTATTGGAGGTGCGCAAGGCACAGCGATATAGGGGATGCTATGGGAGGTGCGTGAATACACAGCGATAAAGGGGACGTTATGAGATGTGCAGGAAGAAGCAGCGATATTAGGGAAGATATAAGAGGTGCACAAAAACACAGCGATATAGGGAAAGGTATGAGAGGTGTGCGAAGGCACAGCAATATAGGGGATAGTATGGGAGGTGCACGAAAACACAGCGATATAGGGGAAGATATGAGAGGTGTGTGAGAACACGTTGATACAGGGAACAGTATCAGAAGTGCGAGAACACAGAGCGATATAGGGGAAGTAATGAGAGGAGCGGAAACACAGCGATATAGGTGAAGACATGAGAGGTGCGCGAAAACACGGCAATATAGGGGAAGCTATGAGAGGTAAGCAATAACACAGCGATAAAGTTGAAGTTATGGGATGTGCGCGAAAACAGGGCGATATAGGGGAAGATATGAGAGGTGCGCAAAAACACAGCGATGTATGCGAAGCCATGAGAGGTGCGCGGGAAACAGGGCGATATAGGGGAAGGTATGAGCGGTGCGCGAAGGCACAGCGATATAGGGGATGCTATGGGAGGTGCGTGAATACACAGAGATATAGGAGACGTTATGAGATGTGCATGAAAACACGGCAATAGTCGGGAAGCCATAAGAGGTGTGCGAAAACACAGCGATATAGGGGAAGGTATGAGAGCTGCGTGAAAACACAGTGATATAGGGGAAGGTATGAGAGGAGCGCGAAAACAGGGCGATAGAGGGGAGGTTATGAGAGGTGCGTGAAAACCCAGCGACATTGGGGACGTTATGAGATATGCATGAAAACACGGTGATATTGGGGAAGGTATGAGAGGTGTGCAAAAACACAGCGGTATACGGGAATGCATGACAGCTGCACGAAAACAGCGATATAGGTGAAGGAATGGGAGGTGCGCGAAAACAGGGCGATATTTGGGAAGGTATGAGAGGTGCGCGAAAGCACAGCGATATAAGGGAAGCTATGGGAGGTGCGCGAATATACAGCGATATAGAGGACGTTATGAGATGTGCATAACAACACGGCGATATAGGGGAAGCTATGAGAGGTGAGCAATAACACAGCGATAAGGGTGAATCTATGGGATGTGCACGAAAAGACAGCGATATAGGGGAAGCTATGAGAGGTGCGCAAGGCACAGCGATATAGGGGATGCTATGGGAGGTGCGTGAATACACAGCGATATAGGGGACGTGATGAGATGTGCATGAAAACGCAGTGATATTAGGGAAGGTATGAGAGGTGCACAAAAACACAGCGATATACGGGATGCTATGGGAGGTGCGCAAAAACACAGCAATATAGGAGACGGTATGAGATGTGCATAAAAACATGGCGATATAAGGGCAGGTATGAGAGGTGCGCGAAAACTTGGCGTTACAAGGGAATGCATCAGAGGTGCCAGAAAACACAGCGATGTAGTGGAATACATGAGAGGTGTGCGAAAACAGGGCAATATAGTGGAAGGTATGGTATGTGCACGACAAAAGGGCGATATAGGGGAAGCTATGAGAGGTGCGCGAAAACACAGCGATATAGGGGATGCAATGGGACGTGCGCCAAAACATAGTGATATAGGGGAAGTTATGAGAGGTGTGCGAGAACACGGCGATATCGGTAAATTATGAGAGGTGTGCGAAAACACGGCGATACGGGAGAATGTATCAGACGTGCGAAAAAACACAGCGATATAGGGGAAGTATTGAGAGGATCGAAAACATAGCGATCTAGGTGAAGACATGAGAGGTGCGCGAAAACATGGCGATATAGGGGAAGCTATGAGAGGTGAGCAAAAACACGGCGATACAGGGGAAGCTATGAGAGGTGAGCAATAACACAGCGATAAAGGTGAATCTATCGGATGTGCGCGAAAAGACAGCGATATAGGGGAAGGTATGAGAGGTGCATGAAGGCACAGCGATATAGGGGATGCTATGGGAGGTGCGCAAAAACACAGCGATATAGGGGAAAGTATGAGAGGTGCGCGAAAACTTGGTGTTACAGGGGAATGCATCAGAGGTGCCAGAGAACATAGCGATGTAGTGGACGACATGAGAGGTGCGCGAAAACAGGGCAATATAGTGGAAGGTATGGGATGTGCACGAAAACAGGGCGATATAGGGGACAGTATGAACGATGCGCGAAGGCACAGCGATATAGGGGATGCTATGGGAGGTGCATGATTACACAGAGATATAGGAGCCGTTATGAGATGTGCATGAAAACACGGTGATATTGGGGAAGCCATGAGAGGTGTGCGAAAATACAGCGATATAGGGGACGGTATAGGAGGTGTACGAAAACAGGGCGACATAGGGGAAGGTATGAGAGATGCGCGAAGGCACAGTGATAAAGGGGATGCTATGGCAGTTGCGCGAATACACAGCGATATATGGGACGTTAAGAGATGTGCATGAAAACACGGCGATATTGGAGAAGCCATGAGAGGAGCGCAAAAATGCGGCGATATAGGGGGAGGTATGAGAGGTGCATAAAAACACAGCAATATAGGGGAAGGTATGGAAGGAGCGCGAAAACAGGGCGATATCGGGGAAGGTATGAAAGGTGCGCGAAAGCACAGCAATATAAGGGATGCTATGGGAGGTGCGCGAATACAAAGCGATATAGGGGATGTTATGAGATGTGCATGAAAACACGGCAATATAGGGGAAGGTAAAAGAACTGTGCAAAAATACAGCGAATTAGGAGAAGTTATGAGAGGTGCGTGAAAACACAGCGATATAAGGGAAGGTATGAGAGATGCACGAAAACACAGCGATATAGGGGAAGGTATGGGAGGTGCGTGAAAACAGGGCGATATAGGGGAAGTTATGAGATGTGCGCGAAGGACAGCGATATAGGGGATGCTATGAGAGGTGCGCGAAAACACCGTGATATAGGGGAAGACATGAGAGGTGCGCAAAAACAGGGCAATATAGTGGAACCTATGGGATGTGCGCGAAACCACGGCGATACAGGGGAATGTATCAGAGGTGCGAGAAAACACAGCGATATAGGGGACGCTATGGGACATGCGCAAAAAAACAGTGATACAGGGGAAGGTATGAGAGGTGTGCGAGAACACGGCGATATAGGGGAAATTGTAAGAGATGCGCGAAAACATGGCAATACAGGAGAATGTATCAGAGGTGCGAGAAAACACAGCGATATAGGGGAAGTAAAGATAGGAGTGAAAACATAGCGATATACGTGAAGACATGCGAGATGCGCGAAAACACGGCGATATAGGGTAAGCTATGAGAGGTGAGAAAACACAGCGATCAAGGTGAAGCTATGGGATGTGCGCAAAAACAGCGATGTAGGCGAAGCTATGGGAGGTGCGCGAAAACACAGCGATATAGGGGACGGTATGAGATGTGCATGAATACACGGCGATATTGGGGAAGCCATGAGAGGTGCCAGAAAACACAGCGATATACGGGAAGGTATGAGAGGTGTGCAAAAACACAGCGATATAGGAGAAGTTAAGAGAGGTGCGTGAAAACACAGCAATATAGGGGAAGGTATGAGAGGAGCACGAAAACAGAGTGATATCGGGGAAGGCATGGGAGGTGCGTGAAAACAGGGTGACATACGGGAATGCATGAGAGGTGCGCGAAGGCACAGTGATATAGGGGATGGTATGGGAGGGCGCAAATACACAGCGATATAGGGGACGTTATGAGATGTGCATGAAAACACATCAATATAGGGGAAGGTATGAGATGTGCACAAAAATACATCGATATAGGGGAAGGTATGAGAGGTGCGCGAAAACAGCGATGTAGGCGAAGCAATGGGAGGTGCGCGAAAGCACAGCGATATAGGGGAAGCTATGAGATGTGCATGAATACACGGCGATAGTCGGGAAGCCATGAGAGGTGTGCGAAAACACAGTGATATAGGTGAAGGTATGAGAGCTGCGTGAAAACACAGTGATATAGGAGAAGGTTTGAGAGGAGCGCGAAAACTGGGCGATATAGGGGAAATTATGAGAAGTACATGAAAACCTAGCGATATAGGGGATGTTATGAGATGTGCATGAAAACACGGCGATATAGGGGAAGGTATGAGAGGTGCGCGAAGGCACAGCGATTTAGGGGAAGGTATGAGAGGTGCACGAAAACAGCGATATAGGTGAAGGTATGGGAGGTGCGCGAAAACAGGGCGATATTTGGGAAGGTATGAGAGGTGCGCGAAGGCAAAGCGATATAAGGGATGCTATGGGAAGTGCGCGAATACACAGCGATATAGAGGACGTTATGAGATGTGCATAACAACATGGCGATATAGGGTAAGTTATGAGAGGTGTGCAAAAACACGGCGATATAGGGGAAGCTATGAGAGGTGAGCAATAACACAGCGATAAAGCTGAATCTGTGGGACGTGCACGAGAAAACAGCTATATAGTGGAAGGTATGAGAGGTGCGTGAAAGCAGGACAATATAGTGGAAGCTATGAGAGGTGAGCAAAAACACGGCGATATAGTGGATGCAATGAGAGGTGAGCAATAATACAGTGATAAAGGTGAATCTATGCGATGTGCGCAAAAACACAGCTATATATGGGAAGGTCTGGGAGGTGCGATAAAACACAGCGATATAGGGGATGCTATGGGATGTGCGTGAAAACACAGTGATATAGGAGACGGTATGAGATGTGCATGAAAACACAACGATATAGGGGAAGATATGAGAGGTACAGGAAGGTACAGCGATATAACGGATGGTATGGGATGTGCGCGAAATCACAGCGATATAGGGGACGCTATGGGAGGTGCGCGAAAACACAGCGATAAAGGGGACGGTACGAGATGTGCATGAATACACGGCGATATTGGGGAAGCCATGAGAGGTGCTTGAAAACACAGCGACATAGGGGAAGGTATGAGAGGTGTGCAAAAACACAGCGATATACGGGAATGCATGAGAGGAGTGCGAAAACAGGGCGATATAGGGGAAGCTATGAGAGGTGAGCAATAACACAGCGATAAAGGGGATATTATGAGATCTGCGCAAAAATACATCGATATGGGGAAGGTATGAGAGGTGCACGAAAACAGCGATGTAGGCGAAGCTATGGGAGGTGCGCGAAAACACAGCGATATAGGGGAAGCTATGAGATGTGCATGAATACACGGCGATAGTCGGGAAGCCATGAGAGGTGTGCGAAAACACAGCGAAATAGGGGAAGGTATGAGAGCTGCGTGAAAACACTGATACAGGAGAAGGTTTGAGAGGAGCGCGAAAACTGGGCGATATAGGGGAAATTATGAGAAGTGCATGAAAACCTAGCGATATAGGGGATGTTATGAGATGTGCATGAAAACACGGCGATATAGGGGAAGGTATGAGAGGTGCGCGAAGGCACAGCGATTTAGGGGAAGGTATGAGAGGTGCACGAAAACAGCGATATAGGTGAAGGAATGGGAGGTGCGCGAAAACAGGGTGATATTTGGGAAGGTATGAGAGGTGCGCGAAGGCAAAGCGATATAAGGGATGCTATGGGAGGTGCGCGAATACAGGGCGATATAGAGGAAGGTGTGAGAGGTGCGCGAAGGCACAGCGATATAGGGGATGCTATGGGAGGTGCGCGAATACACAGCGATATAGAGGACGTTATGAGATGTGCATAACAACATGGCGATATAGGGTACGTTATGAGAGGTGTGCAAAAACACGGCAATATAGGGGAAGCTATGAGAGGTGAGCAATAACACAGCGATAAAGGTGAATCTGTGGGATGTGCATGAAAAAACAGCTATATAGGGGAAGGTATGAGAGGTGCGCAAGGCACAGCGATATAGGGGATGCTATGGAGCTGCGCGAAAACACAGTGATATAGGGGAAGACATGAGAGGTGCGTGAATACAGGGCAATATAGTGGAAGCTATGAGAGGTGAGCAAAAACCCGGCGATTTAGGGGAACCTATTAGAGGTGAGGAATAACAAAGCGATAAAGGTGAATCTATGAGATGTGCGCGAAAAGACAGCGATATAGGGGACGGTATGAGAGGTGCATGAATACATGGCGATATAGGGGAAGCTATGAGAGGTGCGCGAAAACACAGCGTTATATGGGAAGGTATGGGAGGTGCGCAAAAACACAGCGATATAGGAGAAGGCATGAGAGGTGCGAGAAAACACAGCAATATAGGGGAAGTAATGAGAGGAGCGTGAAAACACAGCGATATAGAGGGAGGTATGAGAGGTGCACGAAAACACAGCGATACAGGGGAAGGTATGGGAGGTGCTCGAAAACACGGCGATATAGGGGACGGTATGAGATTTGTATGAAAACATGGCGATATAGGGGAAGCTATGAGAGGTGCGCGAAAACGCGACAATATAGGGGACGGTATGAGAGGTGCGCAAGGCACAGCGATATAGGGGATGCTATGGGAGGTGCGTGAATACACAGCGATATACGGGACGTTATGAGATGTGCATGAAAACGCAGCGATATAGGGGAAGGTATGGGAGGTGCGCGAAAACAGGGCGATATAGGGGACGTTATGAGATGTGCATGAAAACACGGCAATATAGGGGAAGGTAAGAGAGGTGCCCGAAAACACAGCGTTACAGGGCACGCTATGGGACATGCGCGAAAACACGGCGATATAGGGGAAATTATGAGAGGTGCGCGAAAGCACTGCGATACAGGGGAATGTATCAGAGGTGCGAGAAAACACAGCGAGATAGGGGAAGTAATGAGAGGAGCGAAAACATAGCGATCTAGGTGAAGACATGAGAGGTGCGTGAAAACACAGCGATATAGGGGAAGCTATGAAAGGTGAGCAAAAACACGGCGATATGTGGTAAGCTCTGCGAGGTGTGCAATAACACAGTGATAAAGTTGAATCTATGGGATGTGTGCGAAAAGACACCGATATAGGGGAAGGTATTGGAGGTGCGCAAGGCACAGCGATATAGGGGATGCTATGGGAGGTGCGTGAATACACAGCGATATAGGGGACGTTATGAGATGTGCAGGAAGAAGCAGCGATATTAGGGAAGATATAAGAGGTGCACAAAAACACAGCGATATAGGGAAAGGTATGAGAGGTGTGCGAAGGCACAGCAATATAGGGGATAGTATGGGAAGTGCACGAAAACACAGCGATATAGGGGAAGATATCAGAGGTGTGTGAGAACACGTTGATACAGGGAACAGTATCAGAAGTGCGAGAACACAGAGCGATATAGGGGAAGTAATGAGAGGAGCGGAAACACAGCGATATAGGTGAAGACATGAGAGGTGCGCGAAAACACGGCAATATAGGGGAAGCTATGAGAGGTAAGCAATAACACAGCGATAAAGTTGAAGTTATGGGTTGTGCGCGAAAACAGGGCGATATAGGGGAAGATATGAGAGGTGCGCAAAAACACAGCGGTGTATGCGAAGCCATGAGAGGTGCGCGGGAAACAGGGCGATATAGGGGAAGGTATGAGCGGTACGCGAAGGCACAGCGATATAGGGGATGCTATGGGAGGTGCGTGAATACACAGAGATATAGGAGACGTTATGAGATGTGCATGAAAACACGGCGATAGTCGGGAAGCCATAAGAGGTGTGCGAAAACACAGCGATATAGGGGAAGGTATGAGAGCTGCGTGAAAACACAGTGATATAGGGGAAGGTATGAGAGGAGCGTGAGAACAGGGCGATAGAGGGGAGGTTATGAGAGGTGCGTGAAAACCCAGCGACATTGGGGACGTTATGAGATGTGCATGAAAACACGGTGATATTGGGGAAGATATGAGAGGTGTGCAAAAACACAGCGGTATACGGGAATGCATGACAGCTGCACGAAAACAGCGATATAGGTGAAGGAATGGGAGGTGCGCGAAAACAGGGCGATATTTGGGAAGGTATGAGAGGTGCGCGAAAGCACAGCGATATAAGGGAAGCTATGGGAGGTGCGCGAATATACAGCGATATAGAGGACGTTATGAGATGTGCATAACAACACGGCGATATAGGGGAAGCTATGAGAGGTGAGCAATAACACAGCGATAAAGGTGAATCTATGGGATGTGCACGAAAAGACAGCGATATAGGGGAAGCTATGAGAGGTGCGCAAGGCACAGCGATATAGGGGATGCTATGGGAGGTGCGTGAATACACAGCGATATAGGGGACGTGATGAGATGTGCATGAAAACGCAGTGATATTAGGGAAGGTATGAGAGGTGCACAAAAACACAGCGATATAGGGGATGCTATGGGAGGTGCGCAAAAACACAGCAATATAGGAGACGGTATCAGATGTGCATAAAAACATGGCGATATAGGGGCAGGTATGAGAGGTGCGCGAAAACTTGGCGTTACAAGGGAATGCATCAGAGGTGCCAGAAAACACAGCGATGTAGTGGAATACATGGGAGGTGTGCGAAAACAAGGCAATATAGCGGAAGGTATGGTATGTGCACGACAAAAGGGCGATATAGGGGAAGCTATGAGAGGTGCGCGAAAACACAGCGATATAGGGGACGCAATGGGACGTGCGCCAAAACATAGTGATATAGGGGAAGTTATGAGAGGAGTGCGAGAACACGGCGATATCGGTAAATTATGAGAGGTGTGCGAAAACACGGCGATACGGGAGAATGTATCAGACGTGCGAAAAAACACAGCGATATAGGGGAAGTATTGAGAGGATCGAAAACATAGCGATCTAGGTGAAGACATGAGAGGTGCGCGAAAACATGGCGATATAGGGGAAGCTATGAGAGGTGAGCAAAAACACGGCGATACAGGGGAAGCTATGAGAGGTGAGCAATAACACAGCGATAAAGGTGAATCTATCGGATGTGCGCGAAAAGACAGCGATATAGGGGAAGGTATGAGAGGTGCATGAAGGCACAGCGATATAGGGGATGCTATGGGATGTGCGCAAAAACACAGCGATATAGGGGAAAGTATGAGAGGTGCGCGAAAACTTGGCGTTACAGGGGAATGCATCAGAGGTGCCAGAGAACATAGCGATGTAGTGGACGACATGAGAGGTGCGCGAAAACAGGGCAATATAGTGGAAGGTATGGGATGTGCACGAAAACAGGGCGATATAGGGGACAGTATGAACGATGCGCGAAGGCACAGCGATATAGGGGATGCTATGGGTTGTGCATGATTACACAGAGATATAGGAGCCGTTATGAGATGTGCATGAAAACACGGTGATATTGGGGAAGCCATGAGAGGTGTGCGAAAATACAGCGATATAGGGGACGGTATAGGAGGTGTACGAAAACAGGGCGACATAGGGGAAGGTATGAGAGATGCGCGAAGGCACAGTAATATAGGGGATGCTATGGCAGTTGCGCGAATACACAGCGATATATGGGACGTTAAGAGATGTGCATGAAAACACGGCGATATTGGAGAAGCCATGAGAGGAGCCCAAAAATGCGGCGATATAGGAGAAATTATGAGAGGTGCGTGAAAACGCAGCAATATAGGGGGAGGTATGAGAGGTGCATAAAAACACAGCAATGTAGGGGAAGGTATGGAAGGAGCGCGAAAACAGGGCGATATCGGGGAAGGTATGAAAGGTGCGCGAAAGCACAGCAATATAAGGGATGCTATGGGAGGTGCGCGAATACAAAGCGATATAGGGGACGTTATGAGATGTGCATGAAAACACGGCAATATAGGGGAAGGTAAAAGAACTGCGCAAAAATACAGCGAATTAGGAGAAGTTATGAGAGGTGCGTGAAAACACAGCGATATAAGGGAAGGTATGAGAGATGCACGAAAACACAGCGATATTGGGGAAGGTATGGGAGGTGCGTGAAAACAGGGCGATATAGGGGAAGTTATGAGATGTGCGCGAAGGACAGCGATATAGGGGATGCTATGAGAGGTGCGCGAAAACACCGTGATATAGGGGAAGACATGAGAGGTGCGCAAAAACAGGGCAATATAGTGGAACCTATGGGATGTGCGCGAAACCACGGCGATACAGGGGAATGTATCAGAGGTGCGAGAAAACACAGCGATATAGGGGACGCTATGGGACATGCGCAAAAAAACAGTGATACAGGGGAAGGTATGAGAGGTGTGCGAGAACACGGCGATATAGGGGAAATTGTAAGAGGTGCGCGAAAACATGGCAATACAGGAGAATGTATCAGAGGTGCGAGAAAACACAGCGATATAGGGGAAGTAATGATAGGAGCGAAAACATAGCGATATACGTGAAGACATGCGAGATGCGCGAAAACACGGCGATATAGGGTAAGCTATGAGAGGTGAGCAATAACACAGCGATCAAGGTGAAGCTATGGGATGTGCGCGAAAACAGCGATGTAGGCGAAGCTATGGGAGGTGCGCGAAAACACAGCGATATAGGGGACGGTATGAGATGTGCATGAATACACGGCGATATTGGGGAAGCCATGAGAGGTGCCAGAAAACACAGCGATATACGGGAAGGTATGAGAGGTGTGCAAAAACACAGCGATATAGGAGAAGTTAAGAGAGGTGCGTGAAAACACAGCAATATAGGGGAAGGTATGAGAGGAGCACGAAAACAGAGTGCTATCGGGGAAGGTATGGGAGGTGCGTGAAAACAGGGTGACAGACGGGAATGCATGAGAGGTGCGCGAAGGCACAGTGATATAGGGGATGGTATGGGAGGGCGCAAATACACAGCGATATAGGGGACGTTATGAGATGTGCATGAAAACACATCAATATAGGGGAAGGTATGAGATGTGCACAAAAATACATCGATATAGGGGAAGGTATGAGAGGTGCGCGAAAACAGCGATGTAGGCGAAGCAATGGGAGGTGCGCGAAAGCACAGCGATATAGAGGAAGCTATGAGATGTGCATGAATACACGGCGATAGTCGGGAAGCCATGAGAGGTGTGCGAAAACACAATGATATAGGTGAAGGTATGAGAGCTGCGTGAAAACACAGTGATATAGGAGAAGGTTTGAGAGGAGCGCGAAAACTGGGCGATATAAGGGAAATTATGAGAAGTGCATGAAAACCTAGCGATATAGGGGATGTTATGAGATGTGCATGAAAACACGGCGATATAGGGGAAGGTATGAGAGGTGCGCGAAGGCACAGCGATTTAGGGGAAGGTATGAGAGGTGCACGAAAACAGCGATATAGGTGAAGGTATGGGAGGTGCGCGAAAACAGGGCGATATTTGGGAAGGTATGAGAGGTGCGCGAAAGCACAGCGATATAAGGGAAGCTATGGGAGGTGCGCGAATATACAGCGATATAGAGGACGTTATGAGATGTGCATAACAACACGGCGATATAGGGGAAGCTATGAGAGGTGAGCAATAACACAGCGATAAAGGTGAATCTATGGGATGTGCACGAAAAGACAGCGATATAGGGGAAGCTATGAGAGGTGCGCAAGGCACAGCGATATAGGGGATGCTATGGGAGGTGCGTGAATACACAGCGATATAGGGGACGTGATGAGATGTGCATGAAAACGCAGTGATATTAGGGAAGGTATGAGAGGTGCACAAAAACACAGCGATATAGGGGATGCTATGGGAGGTGCGCAAAAACACAGCAATATAGGAGACGGTATGAGATGTGCATAAAAACATGGCGATATAGGGGCAGGTATGAGAGGTGCGCGAAAACTTGGCGTTACAAGGGAATGCATCAGAGGTGCCAGAAAACACAGCGATGTAGTGGAATACATGGGAGGTGTGCGAAAACAGGGCAATATAGTGGAAGGTATGGTATGTGCAGGACAAAAGGGCGATATAGGGGAAGCTATGAGAGGTGCGCGAAAACACAGCGATATAGGGGACGCAATGGGACGTGCGCCAAAACACAGTGATATAGGGGAAGTTATGAGAGGTGTGCGAGAACACGGCGATATCGGTAAATTATGAGAGGTGTGCGAAAACACGGCGATACGGGAGAATGTATCAGACGTGCCAAAAAACACAGCGATATAGGGGAAGTATTGAGAGGATCGAAAACATAGCGATCTAGGTGAAGACATGAGAGGTGCGCGAAAACATGACGATATAGGGGAAGCTATGAGAGGTGAGCAAAAACACGGCGATACAGGGGAAGCTATGAGAGGTGAGCAATAACACAGCGATAAAGGTGAATCTATCGGATGTGCGCGAAAAGACAGCGATATAGGGGAAGATATGAGAGGTGCATGAAGGCACAGCGATATAGGGGATGCTATGGGAGGTGTGCAAAAACACAGCAATATAGGGGAAAGTATGAGAGGTGCGCGAAAACTTGGCATTACAGGGGAATGCATCAGAGGTGCCAGAAAACATAGCGATGTTGTGGACGACATGAGGGGTGCGCGAAAACAGGGCAATATAGTGGAAGGTATGGGATGTGCACGAAAACAGGGCGATATAGGGGACAGTATGAACGATGCGCGAAGGCACAGCGATATAGGGGATGCTATGGGTTGTGCATGATTACACAGAGATATAGGAGCCGTTATGAGATGTGCATGAAAACACGGTGATATTGGGGAAGCCATGAGAGGTGTGCGAAAATACAGCGATATAGGGGACGGTATAGGAGGTGTACGAAAACAGGGCGACATAGGGGAAGGTATGAGAGATGCGCGAAGGCACAGTAATATAGGGGATGCTATGGCAGTTGCGCGAATACACAGCGATATATGGGACGTTAAGAGATGTGCATGAAAACACGGCGATATTGGAGAAGCCATGAGAGGAGCCCAAAAATGCGGCGATATAGGAGAAATTATGAGAGGTGCGTGAAAACGCAGCAATATAGGGGGAGGTATGAGAGGTGCATAAAAACACAGCAATATAGGGGAAGGTATGGAAGGTGCGCGAAAACAGGGCGATATCGGGGAAGGTATGAAAGGTGCGCGAAAGCACAGCAATATAAGGGATGCTCTGGGAGGTGCGCGAATACAAAGCGATATAGGGGATGTTATGAGAAGTGCATGAAAACACGGCAATATAGGGGAAGGTAAAAGAACTGCGCAAAAATACAGCGAATTAGGAGAAGTTATGAGAGGTGCGTGAAAACACAGCGATATAAGGGAAGGTATGAGAGATGCACGAAAACACAGCGATATTGGGGAAGGTATGGGAGGTGCGTGAAAACAGGGCGATATAGGGGAAGTTATGAGATGTGCGCGAAGGACAGCGATATAGGGGATGCTATGAGAGGTGCGCGAAAACACCGTGATATAGGGGAAGACATGAGAGGTGCGCAAAAACAGGGCAATATAGTGGAACCTATGGGATGTGCGCGAAACCACGGCGATACAGGGGAATGTATCAGAGGTGCGAGAAAACACAGCAATATAGGGGACGCTATGGGACATGCGCAAAAAAAACAGTGATACAGGGGAAGGTATGAGAGGTGTGCGAGAACACGGCGATATAGGGGAAATTGTAAGAGGTGCGCGAAAACATGGCAATACAGGAGAATGTATCAGAGGTGCGAGAAAACACAGCGATATAGGGGAAGTAATGATAGGAGCGAAAACATAGCGATATACGTGAAGACATGCGAGATGCGCGAAAACACGGCGATATAGGGTAAGCTATGAGAGGTGAGCAATAACACAGCGATCAAGGTGAAGCTATGGGAGGTGCGCGAAAACACAGCGATACAGGGGACGGTATGAGATGTGCATGAATACACGGCGATACTGGGGAAGCCATGAGAGGTGCCAGAAAACACAGCGATATACGGGAAGGTATGAGAGGTGTGCAAAAACACAGCGATATAGGAGAAGTTAAGAGAGGTGCGTGAAAACACAGCAATATAGGGGAAGGTATGAGAGGAGCACGAAAACAGAGTGCTATCGGGGAAGGTATGGGAGGTGCGTGAAAACAGGGTGACATACGGGAATGCATGAGAGGTGCGCGAAGGCACAGTGATATTGGGGATGGTATGGGAGGGCGCAAATACACAGCGATATAGGGGACGTTATGAGATGTGCATGAAAACACATCAATATAGGGGAAGGTATGAGATGTGCACAAAAATACATCGATATAGGGGAAGGTATGAGAGGTGCGCGAAAACAGCGATGTAGGCGAAGCAATGGGAGGTGCGCGAAAGCACAGCGATATAGAGGAAGTTATGAGATGTGCATGAATACACGGCGATAGTCGGGAAGCCATGAGAGGTGTGCGAAAACACAGTGATATAGGTGAAGGTATGAGAGCTGCGTGAAAACACAGTGATATAGGAGAAGGTTTGAGAGGAGCGCGAAAACTGGGCGATATAGGGGAAATTATGAGATGTGCATGAAAACACGGCAATATAGGGGAAGGTATAAGAGCTGCGCAAAAATACAGTGATATAGGAGAATTTATGAGAGGTGCATGAAAACACAGCGATATAAGGGAAGGTATGAGAGGTGCACGAAAACACAGCGATATTGGGGACGGTATGGGAGGTGCGCGAAAACAGGGCGATATAGGGGAAGTTATGAGAAGTGCTCGAAGGCACAGCGATACAGGGGAATGTATCAGAGGTGCGAGAAAACACTGCGATATAGGGGACGCTATGGGACATGTGCAAAAAAGCAGTGATATATGGGAAGGTATGAGAGGTGTGCGAGAACACGGCGATACAGGGGAAATTGTAAAAGGTGCGCGAAAACATGCAATACAGGAGAATGTATCAGAGGTGCGAGAAAACACAGCGAAATAGGGGAAATTGTAAGAGGTGCGCGAAAACATGCAATACAGGAGAATGTATCAGAGGTGTGAGAATACACAGCGATATAGGGGAAGTAATGATAGGAGCAAAAACATAGCGATATAGGTGAAGATATGCGAGGTGTGCGAAAACACGGCGATATATGGTAAGTTATGAGAGGTGAGCAATAACACAGCGATCAAGGTGAAGCTAAGGGATGTGCGTGAAAACAGCGATGTAGGCGAAGCTATGGGAGGTGCGCGAAAGCACAGTGATATAGGGGAAGGTATGAGATGTGCGCAAAAATACATCGATATAGGGGAAGGTATGAGAGCTGCGTGAAAACACAGCGATATAGGGGAAGTTATGAGAGGTGCGTGAAAACCCAGCGACATTGGGGACGTTATGAGATGTGCATGAAAACACGGTGATATTGGGGAAGGTATGAGAGCTGCGTGAAAACACAGCGATATAGGGGAAGTTATGAGAGGTGCGTGAAAACCCAGCGACATTGGGGACGTTATGAGATGTGCATGAAAACACGGTGATATTGGGGAAGGTATGAGAGGTGTGCAAAAACACAGCGATATACGGGAATGCATGAGAGGAGTGCGAAAACAGGGCGATATAGGGGAAGTTAAGAGAGGTGTGTGAAAACACAACGATTTAGGGGAAGGTATGAAAGGAGTACGAAAACACAGCGATATCGGGAAAGTATGGGAGGTGCGCGAAAACAGGGCGATATAGGGGAATGCATGAGAGGTGAGCAAAAACATGGCGATACAGGGGAAGCTATGGGAGGTGCGTGAATACACAGCGATATAGGGGACGTGATGAGATGTGCATGAAAATGCAACGATATTAGTGAAGGTATGAAAGGTGCGCGAAAACACAGTGATATAGGGGAAGGTATGAGAGGTGCACGAAAACAGCGATATAGGGGAAGGTATGAGAGGTGCGCGAAAACAGGGCGATATATGTGAAGGAATGGGAGGTGCGCGAAAACAGGGCGATATAGGTGAAGGAATGGGAGGTGCGCGAAAACAGGGTGATATAGATGAAGTTATGAGAGGTGTGCGAAGGCACAGCAATATAGGGGATTCTATGAGAGGTGAGCAATAACACAGCGATAAAGGTGAATCTATGGGATGTGCGCGAAAAGACAGCGATATAGGGGAAGGTATGAGAGGTGCGCAAGGCACAGCGATATAGGGGGAGGTATGAGAGGTGCACAAAAACACAGCGATATAGGAGAAGTTATGAGAGGTGTGTGAAAACACAGCGATGTGGGGGAGGTATGAAAGGTGCATGAAAACACAGCGATATAGGGGAAGGTATGGAAGGTGCGCGAAAATGGGGCGATATAGGGGAAGGTATGAGAGGTGCGCGAAGGCACAGCATTATAAGGGATGCTATGGGATGTGCGCGAATACACAGTGATATAGGGGACGTTATGAGATGTGCATGAAAACACGGCAATATAGGGGAAGGTATAAGAGCTGCGCAAAAATACAGTGATATAGGAGAATTTATGAGAGGTGCATGAAAACACAGCGATATAAGGGAAGGTATGAGAGGTGCACGAAAACACAGCGATATTGGGGACGGTATGGGAGGTGCGCGAAATCAGGGCGATATAGGGGAAGTTATGAGAAGTGCTCGAAGGCACAGCGATACAGGGGAATGTATCAGAGGTGCGAGAAAACACTGCGATATAGGAGAAGCCATGAGAGGAGCCCAAAAATGCGGCGATATAGGAGAAATTATGAGAGGTGCGTGAAAACGCAGCAATATAGGGGGAGGTATGAGAGGTGCATAAAAACACAGCAATATAGGGGAAGGTATGGAAGGAGCGCGAAAACAGGGCGATATCGGGGAAGGTATGAAAGGTGCGCGAAAGCACAGCAATATAAGGGATGCTATGGGAGGTGCGCGAATACAAAGCGATATAGGGGATGTTATGAGATGTGCATGAAAACACGGCAATATAGGGGAAGGTAAAAGAACTGCGCAAAAATACAGCGAATTAGGAGAAGTTATGAGAGGTGCGTGAAAACACAGCGATATAAGGGAAGGTATGAGAGATGCACGAAAACACAGCGATATTGGGGAAGGTATGGGAGGTGCGTGAAAACAGGGCGATATAGGGGAAGTTATGAGATGTGCGCGAAGGACAGCGATATAGGGGATGCTATGAGAGGTGCGCGAAAACACCGTGATATAGGGGAAGACATGAGAGGTGCGCAAAAACAGGGCAATATAGTGGAACCTATGGGATGTGCGCGAAACCACGGCGATACAGGGGAATGTATCAGAGGTGCGAGAAAACACAGCGATATAGGGGACGCTATGGGACATGCGCAAAAAAACAGTGATACAGGGGAAGGTATGAGAGGTGTGCGAGAACACGGCGATATAGGGGAAATTGTAAGAGGTGCGCGAAAACATGGCAATACAGGAGAATGTATCAGAGGTGCGAGAAAACACAGCGATATAGGGGAAGTAATGATAGGAGCGAAAACATAGCGATATACGTGAAGACATGCGAGATGCGCGAAAACACGGCGATATAGGGTAAGCTATGAGAGGTGAGCAATAACACAGCGATCAAGGTGAAGCTATGGGTTGTGCGCGAAAACAGCGATGTAGGCGAAGCTATGGGAGGTGCGCGAAAACACAGCGATACAGGGGACGGTATGAGATGTGCATGAATACACGGCGATATTGGGGAAGCCATGAGAGGTGCCAGAAAACACAGCGATATACGGGAAGGTATGAGAGGTGTGCAAAAACACAGCGATATAGGAGAAGTTAAGAGAGGTGCGTGAAAACACAGCAATATAGGGGAAGGTATGAGAGGAGCACGAAAACAGAGTGCTATCGGGGAAAGTATGGGAGGTGCGTGAAAACAGGGTGACATACGGGAATGCATGAGAGGTGCGCGAAGGCACAGTGATATAGGGGATGGTATGGGAGGGCGCAAATACACAGCGATATAGGGGACGTTATGAGATGTGCATGAAAACACATCAATATAGGGGAAGGTATGAGATGTGCACAAAAATACATCGATATAGGGGAAGGTATGAGAGGTGCGCGAAAACAGCGATGTAGGCGAAGCAATGGGAGGTGCGCGAAAGCACAGCGATATAGAGGAAGCTATGAGATGTGCATGAATACACGGCGATAGTCGGGAAGCCATGAGAGGTGTGCGAAAACACAGTGATATAGGTGAAGGTATGAGAGCTGCGTGAAAACACAGTGATATAGGAGAAGGTTTGAGAGGAGCGCGAAAACTGGGCGATATAGGGGAAATTATGAGATGTGCATGAAAACACGGCAATATAGGGGAAGGTATAAGAGCTGCGCAAAAATACAGTGATATAGGAGAATTTATGAGAGGTGCATGAAAACACAGCGATATAAGGGAAGGTATGAGAGGTGCACGAAAACACAGCGATATTGGGGACGGTATGGGAGGTGCGCGAAAACAGGGCGATATAGGGGAAGTTATGAGAAGTGCTCGAAGGCACAGCGATACAGGGGAATGTATCAGAGGTGCGAGAAAACACTGCGATATAGGGGACGCTATGGGACATGTGCAAAAAAGCAGTGATATATGGGAAGGTATGAGAGGTGTGCGAGAACACGGCGATACAGGGGAAATTGTAAAAGGTGCGCGAAAACATGCAATACAGGAGAATGTATCAGAGGTGCGAGAAAACACAGCGAAATAGGGGAAATTGTAAGAGGTGCGCGAAAACATGCAATACAGGAGAATGTATCAGAGGTGTGAGAATACACAGCGATATAGGGGAAGTAATGATAGGAGCAAAAACATAGCGATATAGGTGAAGATATGCGAGGTGTGCGAAAATACGGCGATATATGGTAAGCTATGAGAGGTGAGCAATAACACAGCGATCAAGGTGAAGCTAAGGGATGTGCGTGAAAACAGCGATGTAGGCGAAGCTATGGGAGGTGCGCGAAAGCACAGTGATATAGGGGAAGGTATGAGATGTGCGCAAAAATACATCGATATAGGGGAAGGTATGAGAGCTGCGTGAAAACACAGCGATATAGGGGAAGTTATGAGAGGTGCGTGAAAACCCAGCGACATTGGGGACGTTATGAGATGTGCATGAAAACACGGTGATATTGGGGAAGGTATGAGAGGTGTGCAAAAACACAGCGATATACGGGAATGCATGAGAGGAGTGCGAAAACAGGGCGATATAGGGGAAGTTAAGAGAGGTGTGTGAAAACACAACGATTTAGGGGAAGGTATGAAAGGAGTACGAAAACACAGCGATATCGGGAAAGTATGGGAGGTGCGCGAAAACAGGGCGATATAGGGGAATGCATGAGAGGTGAGCAAAAACATGGCGATACAGGGGAAGCTATGGGAGGTGCGTGAATACACAGCGATATAGGGGACGTGATGAGATGTGCATGAAAATGCAACGATATTAGTGAAGGTATGAGAGGTGCGCGAAAACACAGTGATATAGGGGAAGGTATGAGAGGTGCACGAAAACAGCGATATAGGGGAAGGTATGAGAGGTGCGCGAAAACAGGGCGATATATGTGAAGGAATGGGAGGTGCGCGAAAACAGGGCGATATAGGTGAAGGAATGGGAGGTGCGCGAAAACAGGGTGATATAGATGAAGTTATGAGAGGTATGCGAAGGCACAGCAATATAGGGGATTCTATGAGAGGTGAGCAATAACACAGCGATAAAGGTGAATCTATGGGATGTGCGCGAAAAGACAGCGATATAGGGGAAGGTATGAGAGGTGCGCAAGGCACAGCGATATAGGGGATGCTACGGGAGGTGCGTGAATACACAGCGATATAGGGGACGTGATGAGATGTGCATGAAAACGCACTGATATTAGGGAAGGTATGAGAGGTGCACAAAAACACAGCGATATAGGAGAAGTTATGAGAGGTGTGTGAGAACACAGCGATATAGGGGGAGGTATGAGAGGTGCATGAAAACACTGAGATATAGGGGAAGA